>NC_045154.1:24258907-24313066 GCF_900700415.2 Clupea harengus
TTTTATTGCGGTAACTCAGAGTTACTATTGTTTACTCATAAACGAGACGAGAATTTGGAACGTTTGAGCTTTGTTGTTGCTATTGTTAACCAAATTCATCATTTCCAACACCAGTATCGTATGCTGGTCGTTTATCCTCCTCTACCCCACTACTGGGCCTTTTAATACACTGCAGAGTCACGTGTCCCGCAAGTGCTTAATTGGCCGGAAGGCATCGTGAGTTGTCCAGGCAGTCTTGATCTCCTCAGAACATGAATGATTCACGTGTCGCCCTTTGTGAAACTATGACTGAGCGGAGAGTGTTGTCGTTTACGTTCACCCCGACTGACATGGCACAGTTCTTACAGGATGGATCATTTGCCACTGAGCAGGACCCCTCCATCTCCTTGTAATCTGCTTTGTGTTAACTGTCCATATTTGGTTTCTCACACTTAATCTTTGACCACATTCCTCATGAACATCTTGACTCAATCCAAATCTGTCATTTATGGTGCATGACTGAATTCAGCCTTCCAGATGAATCTCGACTCGGCTCCCTAGAGGTCTTGGTTGGTTTATTTAGCACACTGGACGCAGTTTGCGTTCACCTCATCCGTTTCTGGGTTGATCATCCAGACTGTGCCCCTGTAACATCTGCCAGGCGAGTAAATAGAGCAAACATTCCATTATCCCCTCTAAACTGTCTCTTCAAACCTGCTCTTTGTTTGCGAAATCCATGTTGAAGGTTTGTTTGTTTTCTCCGAGGCAGAAAAAGCTCGCGCTCATCCCCAGACAACGATTTGGTCATCGGTGCATCAGTCCATTGGCGTTGCATCATGGTTGTGCACTTCTCCAGGACCTGTGCCCGGAGATCAGTGTTTAGAGCGTGCGGAATTTGAATAGTGGAGGGGTGGAGTTCTGGTATTTTCTGGGGTTCGTAGTCGTCTTAGATTCCCCCTGCTGATTGCATGGATCCACTTTTGGACTTCATCCTGTCCTCTTTGAACCGCAGGGCTTGTTTGGTAAGGCAATGGCTCACTGAATGAATGAATCATTGCCCTGACACACAGTGCTAAGTGGACCTCTAAAGAGTAATCTGAGGTGAATGTGAATCGTATCAAGTTCATGCGACCAGGGTAGTTAATTAAGCCACGTAGTGTCCTATTTTCTACTTTGCTGTAATTTCAGACGTCTGTGACAAACATTGATTAGGGGTTAGTGGAAAGATTTTAGAGAATCGAATTTGTTCTAGGGATCTAGGGAAATGATAAACTTGCTTGTCTGATTGTCCTAATGATATGGGAGGGGGGTGTAGTTGAGCTTTTGTTTAATCGCTCCAAAAAGGCATTGATTGTTCTGCTTTTCTCTCTGAGATGGTCTGAAAGTGGAGTAAATGCGCTGGGGAGCCTAAGGAGGGTCCTGGAGAACAAAATAACTTTGAATTGACATGACCAGTTTATAGAGCCAGGTGGGGTAGTTTGATAATTAAAAAGTCACTTTCCACATGTTAGACTCTAATGCGAAACACATGCTATGTGATTATTTCAGTTATTTTTTTTCTTCATTTGTCCTGGAATTAACATTCGTTCCTAAAAATGTATCTTGTTTGTTGGAGAAGGGTTTTGGCTGGATTAGATGGCAGATATAACCCACACGTATGCTTTTCATCAAGGACGACATAACGCATATGGAATCTATAGAATGAACTTGTGGAACGATGTCTCAGTTCAACAGCCAATAGAATGGCTTGTTACCATGGCCACCACTGACAGTGTTTGAAGTTTACTTATCTACCCCAGGGAAGCAGGTTCACCTTGCCCTTGTTTACATTAGAGTTGCACAGGTTCTTCGCCACTCATGTTGAATGCCTGCGCGAACGCATCGCTGGTGAATCGCACAAATTCCACAGCTCTCCTCCCAGAGCTTGTCAATTGGCCACCAGTGGATACTACAGAGGTTGTTTACCCCTAGTATAGCGTTCCTGCCCAACGTGTCATTGATCTGATGCTCCAGCTGTGACTTTATTTCCTCGGACTAAAAAAGCCCCAACAGCTTCTTTACAGGCTCTCTGAGCGGGGGGAGCAGAGCGCTCGCCGGTTGTTGGCAAGCACTGAGAGATGCCGGTGCTTATTTAAATCTGGGGAGCCAGCCTCATCTCTGCAGCGAGATGCATTAGCAATCTGCGTCTGCTGGAGGCAAGCTGTGACAACAAGCTCTGGCGAAACATCATCCGTCAAATATTCCCCCATAGGGGGCAATTACAGATATAGAAAACTGAGTCACGCAGAGTCAGAAGAGCGCGGCCATGCAGCTCTGGTTTACGTTGTCATCCTTGTCATTCGTGTTTAATGATGTATAGATGAAAGGCCAGCTAACCTGCATGAGTATAGCACAGAGAGATTTATCCATGTCTGTGAGGCCGAGTGCCAACAGGAGAGCTTCTCCTCTACCTTCTCCTTTAGATTTTTCATTCAAGGACAGCAAGACAATGGTAAAGACAAAGGAAAATGTGTTTTCAGTTATGCAGAATTTTTATGATGTGCTCTGTCACTGTTTTATCAGCGAGCGTGTAGCTTTAACTAACTAGAGCTGTAAAATGGCCTGCTGTCTAATTTTGCACGTCTCATCCATGCACACACAAGTTCCAGAATGTTGATGGACAGTGCCCAGGGAGTCTCCATAGAAACGTTTCTGTTAAGCAACAACAAAATAAGCAGAGAAAATGTTGTCTAATCCCTACTCATACCATACACACACAAGCACAGGCACAGGCAGACCCACACAAACACACACAAAAGCTCATCTCTAGTGTGAAGGTGCCACGAGCCATAAATGGACCCCCTCCTGCCATTTTTATCACCCAAACCTGTTCCACCTTACAAGGCTCACATGTCACTCTTTACCTACTCCACACAGACACAGATGGACCCGCACACCCACACACACCCACACAGTCAATCAATATTGCAGGATTCTGAATGCAACCTAGAGTGAGACGAAGTGATGGCGAAAGAAAGAGACGATTTGTATGTGTTGTCATAGCACTGAAAATAAACTGGAAATCAAAGGAACAAACACCCACATAAAGCATTAGTGACCCCAATCACGAAGCATTGTAATCAATGCCATAAATAGTGCCTCATCCCTCAGCACTGCGAATGGGGGGAGGAGGAGGAGGAGGAGGAGGAAGACGAAGGGGGGTCCACGGGTAAACAAAAACAGACTGAAACTTTGGACAAAAACTGCCTCTGACACTCAACGGCATCTCCTCTGTTTCGAATTAGGGGTTCATTCCACAAGGTCCTGGGGGTATCATAAAGACAACTTATATTACGCCAGAAATAGTCCAGAGAATGTTATCTGTCTGCCGCGCTGTCTCTGAAAGTGTCTGATGGTAGTTGTGATTAAAACTGCTGTCCTTTATCATCTTGTTTTTTTTTTTTTTTTTTTTTAAGTCCAGACACACAGCAGCTAGCGTAAAGGAAGAATGAAGAGGCCACAACCAAGACTGGCCCCCCGATGTACTTTTTTTGGAGAATCAAAGTGTGACGGAGTCGCAATTACATGCCTTGTGCTCCATTTAGCCCAAGCTCATGAGATGTCTGGTTTAGGAAGCCATTGTGATAATAAACCGCAATAAATGATATTCCCTCAGAGGCATAGGTTGAAGACAGGACCTCTGAAGAACGCAATAGGAGGCCCTAGCAGCAGTTAAACGCCTCTTTGAATTAACTTTATTGTTCTGTCACGATGTGAAGGAGAGCTTTATTTGAGTGTTGTGATTTTTTGTTTTGTTGAGAAGAAAGGGATTGTAAGACATGCTACCCCCTGGGGTCCCAGTTCTTTTTTTTTTTCATTTCTAAAAGAATTCAATTTTAATTTATGTGTTCAAATAGCTCCAATATGTAGCGAAGACTTCTCTTGGCACGCTCTGCTTTTGTGTTTGTGTGTGGAAACAGAAAAACATCACCTCTCAACCACATAACAAGAATTTTACTATCTCGATAGTCCCACACATGGAGTGAGCATGTGCCATGTCAAATGGGATGGAATGTCTGCCATTCTTCTGATGTTTATTAGAAACTCTCCAAACAGGCTCATCTCATTTGCAACAGTAATCTCACAGATAATTACCACACTTGATTTATATCAGTTTCCTACAATATGCTACAAACATATTTGTGTTGGCATCGTAAACTTGGACTTTGACTTTGCCATTTTGGTATGTTTGTGTCAGCCGGAATGTAAATATCTGATAAAATATGAGTCACTCGGGATAAACAATCAACATGGCAGATAGCGATGACATTGCATACTGCTGAGGTAGCATCATATCCACGCTACGCTCTTCATTTCTATTCAGACATCAAGACAGCCTGTGCAGATGTAGAGCAGAGGTTTGCAGCTTGGCTGCCAATGTTGCTCGTGAAAATATACTTGGGCATTTCAATCTGAGAATAATAGGGGTTCTCAGTGAAAATGAGCTTCATCACAATTCTTCACTATAACTGTAGTCATAACCGTCGTACTTGAAGCCAGCAATGCTAGCACTAGGTTAGACTATTTCTTGTTAAATACCCTTTCATTAGTATCACAGTTATCACAGTACTGTTCTTAGGTTTTTTTTTTCTTTTCTTTTCTTCTTTATTCCACCCATTTGTTTGTGCCGCTTCTATTCCCAGTGCTTTTGAGATATCGTCACCGCTCCAACTCCTTCCGGTCCGTTCTGATCCCATACAGTGTTTATGCAATCCCCCCCCCAATCATGCTCTTCTTTTTCTCGTTTTTCTTCCATTTTTCCCCCATTGGAATGAATGAGGAAGCACTTCGGAGAACTTCGGAAACCTTTGCTACAATTCAAGAACATCCAAACATTCAATATGGCTGAGCAACCTCGTGTTGGTTGTGCAATGAAGTGACATTAAACGGAGCCATTCAAACATATTACTGCTCATCCACCACCAATGTGTAGAACTAACAGTCTATAATTCAGCTGATGTTCTGCTCGTGTATAAATTCAAAGTGAAAAGGTAACTTAATATCTACGATAATAAACTTAGCCACTCAACTAGCTCCAGCAAAGGGTAACATAACTTGGCCAATAGCACTAACGTTAATATTTAAAGATTTATTTTTGGGCTTTTTATGCCTTTATTTGGACAGGACAGTGAAGTGTATGACAGGAAGCGAGGCGGAGAAGAGGTGGGGAGAGGACTGGGAAATGACATCAGGCCAGACTTGAACCTGTGTCCCCGCGGGCAATAAAGCGGTAGATGGGGGGACTTATTGGCTTGCGCCACCGTGCCCCCCCCTAATGTTAATATTTAAGCCAGAGACACACCATTAGCTACTCTGTTTTGTGCTGTGTAAGGCTAGGGCATTAATCGTAAACTAAGGCTTGGATATGATATAGGAACTGTATGTATGGATTCACACTACTGTAAAGTAATTTAAAGGTTAAATGCTTTGAAAGCCATGATGTCACTGGTGTGTTTTGGCTACATGGTTATGGGAATGATATGACTTTATGATATGATTTTCTCCGAGATATCAACCCTTTCATCCCTTTCTTCCTCCTAATCTCCTCAGCAGCACCTTGGCCTCATGTCTCCTCCTGTCCCAACCATTACCATCACTGGACTCCAAGCCATGTACTGAATGTGAAATGATTAAAGCTTTTTAATTTTTTTGTTTATTTATTGAGATTGTCCTTCATCCCCACAAAACAGGTACAATACATTCAATTCAAACAGTGTCAAAACATCAATTCCTGCCTTCCTAGCCTGTCCCTAATGTCCGTAAAGGGGGAAAGTTACGAAGACGAAAGAGATCGGCATAGCCTACTAACAGGATAAAGCATGCAGCAGCAGTATACAGTAATTATGCTTTCCTTGCTCAGTGGGACATCAGAAGGTTGTGAGTTTGACTCTAGAAATGTGTCTATTCAGACATTTCAAGTAGGCTTTTGGGATTGATGTTGGAAGCCCCTGAAATAGATCGATGAATTTGGTTGGGATATACATTGTTATACAGTTTGTTCAGGCAATTAGGGATATGGGTAGAGATGAAAATCAGAGAAGAGTCAAGCTAGCCAACAGCAGTAGACTGCAGTGTTGATGGTGGCTTGGAGTCCCGTGATGGTAACAACTGGGGCAGGAGGAGACATGAAGTAAAGTTGCTGCTGGGAACACGGGGAGAAAGAAAGGGATCATTCCCATAATCATGGGGCAGAAGTACACCAGTGACGTCATGGTGTACAAAGCCTTTAACCTTGAAATTACAGTCACTAGGATAACAATAATGTTGCATTGATTGTCTGTTGTTGTACGGATGCGGATGCTAGCCAGTTCCATCAGCTCATGTGACAGAATGTTTCCCCCTGATGGTGGGGCTACTAACTGCATTTCATACCTCATAAAGTGTCTTCAGATCACCTGTGGTACGAATTGGACAAAAATAAATAGAATGGAAGTCACAAATGTCACAGGACCACAGGTCACAAGTGACCCACAAATTCACAGGAAGTGATCCACAAATGTGCAAAACCCGATTCACATGTTCAAATCTCTCCATATTTTTCTTGATATATTACACAATACAAATAAAAAAATATATGTTTGTGGATAGTGCAATGTTTGTGGATCATGGTACACATTTTTGGAGGTACACATTGAGGTTACAAATAAGAAAGCCCAATAAAAACTTCCATTCCAGCTGATGTTTTGCTTGTGTTAAAGCAGCAATAAGTAGTTCTGTTCCAAAACTAGCAAGCTAACTACTTTAAAAGCATGCAAAAACCTTGCAAACACCACCAACAGCCCAGTTGGCACTGATAGAAGCTTGCCAACACACTAACTGGTGTCTTTTGGCAGTATAGCTGGCAATGTCATGCTGTGAAAGCTTTTCTTCCATTATTGCAGGGTGATCCAGCCCGGAACACAGAACTACATAGGGCATATCCTGGATGGCTAGTGGAAAAGACACAGGTGTTTATCTGTCCTTCACATGAATATATGCTATCAAAATGAATTTGAGGATGGTACCAAAACTAGTTCAAATTCTTGTGTACAATGTTCGCGTTCTTCTCCGATGTCACAATACATAAAACTATGGAGACCCATATTTGTGTAAAATCTTGTGTGTTACTGTACCTTGTCAGTCTTCTTTGGCTTCTGCCGTTGTCTTTGCTGGTTCCAAATCCATCAGCTTGTCAACAAATACACGTGTACACTGTCCATTAGGGGTCTCGAAGAGCGATTTGTTTTTACGACAGTGGTGTAAAAGTGAGCTACACTCTGCAACTTTAGGGGGAGCTTAGAAGAAAAAAATACCAATTCTTCTGGAATGGGGCTTTAAAACATGGAGGATGGGTAGAATCTTGTTACACTCTCATCTTCTAATACTTTACACCTTGAACTTAAATAGACAGGTGATCAATTTTTTTCATGCACCTTATTGCACACAACAAATAAAGACTGTCAACTAATTTTGAATACTCTTTTATTCATTATAATGTTTACTGTGTGCTGTATACTTATGTATTCCAGATTATATAATTATAATAATCAGCGTTAGAGCTGGATAATCTGTCATTTGCTGGGAAGAGCAATCACACTTTGCATGTTCTTATGGAAATGCATCTCTAGTTTTAGAGCTCCTATATCATTCATATCAGTGGCTGTTCCATCTCTGTTTGTGGATGTTTCTCTCTGTCATCTGCACAATGGAGGGGTTTAGCCACTTAACTAGTGTGTGTCCTCCTTAAGCACACTGAAACCTGTGCAGCACCCTGACCTCAAGCACGATTGCACTATGCAGGTATCAGCAAGCACCTTGACAAGTGATATCATCCCAAATGATGTCATTGTAAGCAAGGCATCAGGGCATACAGTTTCTTAAGAGGGCGATGAATCATGAGGTGTGAAACTAAGACTCGTCTGGCAAGAACCTAGAATGAGTGTGCATTCCTGGCACTGACAGCCTCAGTTGGGAGGGTGAGGGTGTGCACAGGATAAAGGCAGTATTCTCTGCTGCCTCTGTTGGGGCTGATGTATCCTGCTGGCACAATAAAACAAGGCACGTGTCACACAGCAGATCTTTTTACCTTTGACTTATTCTTCACATGCTGTTTGTGTATATCTATCAATCCACCCTGCTGGATAGAATATCCATGTAAGAGAATAAAAATCACAACCTTTTTACCCATCACTTATTCCTTATATACTGTATGTGTACATATATAATTATACCCAGTAAGAGACAATAACTATATGAAAACAATAGAATTGCATTCACGTGCATATGCTATTGTGCAGACCGAATATGCTTGGCTGTTTATTTCCCTCTTCATCGAAGTGGGAGATTGTAGTGTTTGTGGGGTTCCTGCTTGTAATGAAAACAAAGTTGACCTCACAGGACCACTGGATAGTAAACCCGGGCCCAGTGCGACTAGGAATGTGGCATGCTCTTCCGGTCGCTGTGCTGCCTGGGGGAGTAGTGCATAGACATCTATATATGTCTATGGAGTGGTGTGCTGGCGGGGAGATAGAGGGACTGGAATAAGGGGTTTGGGGGATAGGAGGGACGCTAGCACTAGGGATTCTTTGTCTGGCGTCACAAAAACATGTACAGTGGTTCTTGAGCAATTATTTGTGTGTGTGCAAGTGGCTCTGTGTACGTAAATGTGCATTAAGTCTTTTATCAGGTAAACAAGTGCGCAGAAGAACATGTCATCAGTATAAAGAATGTGAGGTGTTGTCCAAGTTGCTATGCTGTGTTACGGAGGATTGCAACGGACACTTTTTTCGGTGCAAGTCCTCAGGAATTGATCCTCTGTGAACGAGACCACTTTACGTGCCTGGAGGATATTTTCCCGCTAAAATACCCCATAGAGTTGTTTGCACCTTAAAACTCGAAAACAGCGGGACGAGACTCGTTATCCGAACCCTTTGAACCCGCTTTTCTGCCTCTCTGTGTTGTGGTTTCTAGTGCCGCAGTTGCATGTTGACTGAGGACTCTACGCTGTTGTGTGTTTCGCTATTTCCTCCCCTGTCAGTTTTTTCCCTTTTGATTAATGCCGACTTAATGACCCCCCACAGACCCGAAAACCAGTTGAAGTATGTGAGGCATCTTAAACTGATGCAGCTTGTCCCCTTGCTCTGTTTATAGGCAGCGAGTACATGCTGTAAACACTGACTACCCCAGCAATGGAAAAGTTGATGTTCACCATGGAATGCACGGTATAGCAACACCAAAATGACCTCTTTGCTCTTTTTTTATATAGAAAGATTAACCACAGAAGTGGTCAAATTACTATATTTTGTTTGTTTCATTTTAATGGACACAAAAGCGTAAAGCTTTTTTTCCATCCTTTGAGCGTTTACCCCTGAAAATGTTCCATTCTTTTTTGCTGCCTGTAAAGAGCTACAGAAAACTTCACAAAACACAAATACAATACAAAAAAATTATAAATAAAAGAAGGTTAACCCCACTCCCTGCATTTCTATTACATAGAAAGTTTGAGAGAAAATCAGGAAACTTAACCTGTGGCATTTGACACACACAAAATACCTCATAAACCTACTTAATAAATCTACAGACGGGAAGTTAAAAGCAGTGAGGGACTGATTGACCCAGCGTCATAAAATGCATTCCTACTCCCCTAAATAAAAACACAGCAGTCAGTTTTGAGTAGTATTACAATGTAAACACCTTCTGGTTTGATACTGAGACATAATCACCTCTACCCTTTATCGCGTATGGCACCATTGGCATACATGGGAGAGCAGGATTCAGGGGAGTTTCCTTTACAAGCCTGGCTGCTCCTGCTTCCAACCCCCAAATATCTGAATCCCCAAATTCCTCCCAGTGGCTGGAATAAAGACCTTTCATGGTAACATGAAATATTCGATACTTTGAATAGTCTTTAAACAGAAAAGTGTTAAATACCATTGTGACCAACCCTTACCATGCTGCAGCTGTTAAGCAAGGGTCATACACCAAACAACGTCAATTTAGAGCCCTCTAATCTTACCATTAATTAGTCAGGGCCGAATAAGGACAGTGTCAATCCTAAAGTCAGGGTTGCGAAGACAAAGACATTTTTGCGATTGGTTACATTATGATATTGAAATTAAGATAATCTTTACTGATCCCACTCGGGGAAATTAAATCAGAAGCAATTATAGTTTCGTTATCAATGCAGTAAAGGTTGTTGGAATACTTTCATAAGTGCTGCCCCTATTTAACACTATAACGCCATCTTCCAGTAGGGAATTGGGATGTTTTGGGTGGGTAGTGAAGGATAAAGGCCTTGTGACACATTTTGTTCAACAGGTTTGTCCATGTGTCCAAATGTCCTTAAAAACAAGCCTTACGGGGTAGAAACTGCAAAAGAAAACTGGGTAAAAAGAATTAGTACAATAGTACTAATCTGATTTCGGCTCTTTTCTACATTTACATTACATTTAGTGATTTCGCAGATGCTTTTATCCAAAGCGACGTACAAAGGAGAAAACAATCAAGCTACCAGCAATAGAGACCTAGTGTAAGAATAAACACTACTTTACATAATAAATACTACTTTTCTGTGTCTATGCATACCCCTCAGACCACCTGCTTTGGCCCGACCACGTGCAGTCAGGCTAAAACCCTTTTTGTTGTGATGCTGACTAGTAGGAGAAGGAACAGCTTAACCTGAGGGATGTGTTTTATTATCTATTTTTTCGCCTGTGGAATTTAATGTGTTCCGGCGCTGGCAAGTTCAGAGCTCAGTAAGCTAAAACGAGAGCACCATCAGTATAGGCCAATTTGTTTAGTCTGTGAATTATCTGCGCCTTTAGACATGGTGATTAACTGCACCCACTTCCCATCTCTCTTCAGTGCAGACGGAGAGAGAGGTTCTCATGGTGCCTCGGAGCTCTGATCATAAATTAGCTCGGTAACAGGCCTGGGGAGCCACTGAGGACACTGGTGACTTTCTGTGGAGTCCTCCGTTCTGCCTGAGGAGATGTTGATAGGGTTGTGTGGGGTCTGTCTCAAGAGCTCTCAGAGAGAACGTGGAGAAGTGCTGTGTACCATTTCTATGTATAGATGCTGTACGTTATGTCCTGCGTCATCCTGCAATAAACACTCAGGGGCGGTTCTTCCAAACCACTGTCCCATCTCTTTGCAAGAACGTGGGTTTATGGCTATGATGCTATACATTCTATGCTAATCTAATCCCACAATTCACAGTGACCCTGATGCTGTTTCTGTGTCTGGTGGGCGTTTGAAAAGGAAAAGTCATAGGGTCTCCAGGATCTCAGCGGGCTGAAACATTAGCATTAGCTCTAAAGACTAATGTTTGAATGCTGTGCAGGTGACTCCCAATCGACACAGTTTAAACCTTTCCTGTTTGTACAGGAGTACCTGATATGACCCAGCAGGTCTTACTACAATGTAAACATGCTGTTAAAGGGGGGGAGGGGGGGGGGGATTGTCAGGAACACCCGTTTGGCTACATCACGGAGCAAGTGGCCTTCAGTGGCTTTATGTATATACTTTTTATGAGCAGGGGTCACAGATGGAGCAGGGTAATATGATTAACATCAAATACAAAAAAAGCCTTCCTGTCAGTTGGTCCATTGTGTTTGATGAAAGAGAAAAAGTCCCAGTACAGGTTGCAACAGAAGCAGCAGCATCAGCCAATCACTTGCTCGTTCCTTTCTGGAACGGACAACGGATGGTGTGATGTATTGTCCCCAAGGGCATCTGCTGGTAACAGGCTTGTTGTGTTGTGTATAGTGGACCTGGTGAGGGAAATAGATGATCCTTGTTTTCCTGATATTCATCACACCGAACTCACAGTCCACACACAGTTGTGAGAGAGTTGTGTGATGTGTCTCCAGTGCAAGTGTTTTATGGGGTTGTGTGTACAGCGTGTGCGGTGGTCATCTGAGAACAAAGGAAAATAAAGAGCCCTTCATAGGTTCCTGGTAATCAGAGAAGCGGACAGCACACTGGCTTTGACCGTCACTTACAGGAAGCACCTGCCTGATGACGGTTATCACAGAGTACACCGCTGGGGGGATGTTTCTGTGTGTGTGTGTGTGTGTGTGTGTGTTTATGTGTCTGTGTGTGTGTGAGAGAGAGAGAAAGTGTTTGTGTGTGAGAGAGAGAGCGAGAGTGAATGTATGTAGGTGTGTATGTGTGTCTGTGCATGTTTGCCAGTTGAGTGTTCTATGCCGAGGTTAGGCCAAGAACAAAGGTCTTCTCCCTTCCCCTTGTTTATCCTCGTGGTGAAAACCATAGGGCTTCCCTCCTGTCTAGTATCTGTACTTTTCAGCAGTAGCTGGTGTTTTCTCTTCTCTTTGTTAGGAATCATTTTTAGAGAGGAAATGTGGGCAAGGTAATTTATTGATTTCCCCATTTTCAACTGCCATTTGGGAGTAGTCCATAATGGTTATGATGTCCTATTCCACGTCCTGCTGTTTTCACATTTTTCTATTCAACAAAGGAAATATTTCTGTCTTCTCCCACTTTGATATGGGTAAACATCTGGCTAAAAAGCACTTGTTTTGTTAATAATGCAGTGAAGCGAAGCCTGGAAAGACTGTGTGCTATTATTGTTCTAAGAACTCTAGGTACAGATTGGTTTGATTAATCTCACATTAGCACATCTGTCTTGATCTCCATGTACTTTAACCTACTATAACCGTCTCACCTTCTGTGATACACGTGAACCCATGGCCACTATTTCACTAAAACTGTCCACAGCTTGTTTCGTTCCTTACATTTTTGCGTGCTAGTGTGTCCACTCTGAGGATTAATTGATGAAGGTTTCAACAAACACGAACCACGTAAAATAACTAATGACTATGTTTTGCTTAAATTCAGCACCTGTGTTCGAAAAATGCATGGTGCAACAGTGACCTCAAGTATCAAATTTTATCTTTTTTTTTTCAAATGTCCTGTCCACCAGATAAGGGTTTTGGAAAGGACTTCCAAGAACACCGACCCCTTGGAGTTATGTAGGCCACACTGTGCTGTAGTTTCTAAACTGGTTAAAACTGTTGAGCTATCCATTTTCTCAATGGTATGCTGGGGCTGGCTCTTCGGAACCCGCATCAAAGCAACCCAACTCACTTTACAATCAGTCCAATTACACAGAATAAAAGTCAGTGTCACGCTGGAATGTGTAACTGTCATTGAATTAGCATAGTTGTTTTTTCCCTTACTCCCCTCTTTTTTACCCTACATATTGAAATGTTTTGTGCACTCGAACAGAAGTGGAGACATTGGCATGTGTTTTCAATTGTTGTAATATTTGTGTGTTAGAGAGAGAGAGAGAGAGAGAGAGAGAGAGAGAGAGAGAGAGAGAGAGTGAGTGAGGGAGACAGAGTGAAAAATCTTACACTCAAAATAGCTGGGGTGACTCTCGGATGGGGGGGACAGTCAGACTAAATGGCCTGGCATGGCAGTCAGGATTTTCAACAGACAATGCAGAATGAATGCCTCTCCCCCCCTCAGCGCCCTGAACAACCACAAGACTGATCGGAATATTAACACGCGAGGTTAGTGTAGCTCTGCATGTAAGTAACACCTTGAACTCTAACCTGGCCCTTTAATCATGGCTTTGCTAATCATCTCCAGCCGTCACCCCCTTGCCCCCTTAAGCAAAATGCAGACACCCCAGTGTCCCCCAGTGGCATGCTAAAAATATACATCCCCTGAAACAAAACATATGTGTGCCGTTGCATAAGAGCGTAAACAGTGCAATTGAAAATGTGATGTATTTCGGCACAGTGTGGTATGACTGGGCTAGGACCGAGGCTTCCTTCCTCCCCAGCCAGTCACAGGGCTCCCGGCGAGCACAGTCATCCCCTGCCTAGTCCTTTCACCAGTGTTGTGAGGTTGGGGGGGGGGGGGGGGTTCTTTTGGGGGGGGGGGTTCTGGTGCCGTATCATCTTCCTGTTTATAGCTGGGACTCAGGCTCAGAAACAGGTCAACGGCATGCCTGTGAACATTCATTCCTGAGGAATGTGGTGTTGTCTATTTTGCCCCGGTATCACTGTCATTGTCTGTGCTCATGACGTTCATAAGTAGTGCCATGCCGAGCAGAGGACATGGGCCAGTATGCAGCGTCATCCACTTGAATATAGAGTCTGCAATTCCGGCGAAAGGTTGTTGTTATCTGAAATCGACAGCCAATCGGATTACACCACTCCCCTTTCGTGCTCCTGAAGAAATGTGTTAATCGGTATAGTTAATGGCTCGGTCCGAGCCACTATGTTTGTTTCCTATTTACAGAGCCAGGACTGTGTACAAACCCTAGGGCTGGGTATTGGCAAAGATGCTCCGATTTGATTTGATTTAGATTCACAAGATAACGATTTGATTCAATCTGATTTGATTTTGATTCAATATCTATAGGAATGAGATATGAAATATTATATCCATATTAAAGAGATGTTTAAACCGATCTCAAGTAGGTTGACCGGAATCCTTTCAGGTCCCGTAGCTCCCACCGATGTTTACCCATGTATTAACACGGTCTCTGTCTAATTCTTTCTTTTTAGCTTGCTTTTCTCCATTGGTCTTCTTCTGTTTACTTGTCTTTGTTATGTACGCTGTTGTTGGCAGAGGACAAATGGGCAATCTTTTCATTGCTGGTGGTTGTTTATCCGCCTTGCATTTGCAAAGCTCCTGAAGCCCCTCACTGAAGATATTGAGCTTGACCGAGTGAGAGCATATGCAGGGGAGTGGGGCTGTCCACAGTGTGTGCACAAGCAGTGATTGACACTCCGTCAGACACTCCTCCTGCCTCTGATTGGTTATTTTGAATCTGTCGCGGTGGATCCTTGCAAATGGTATTAGGAGCACCGGGTGGAGCCAGAGTGTTAGGACATAGTCACAGCTTTAGCAAATATAACAAAAAGTTATTTTCATACAGGTTACCTACTCCAACTTTAAACTTAAGTAATTTATAGGGTTAAACTTTTTTATTATTATTATTTGATCAGATCTCTGGTTTAAAACATGTAAAGGAACAATATGCAACACTGACGAAAAGCGGTTAAAATGGGTACTGCGGTCCAAATTCAAAATATTGTCTCCCGCCAAACCTTCCACAGACTTGAAGCTCACGCAGGTTGCCAGGTTGAAGACACTGAACCTACAAGAACGATCACAACATTAAACGACAATGACAAGCGACGATTCCTACACTGTAACTTGATCAAATGATGTACACTTTTGCAATGTTTTTATTGTTTGCAAAAGTGGATTTTTATAACTCAACTTAGCTAGATACATAGCTGGCTATGTATGGTAGCCAAAGCTCAGTTATCCCATTATCCTGAAAACAAAAGCCCACTGCTCAGAAAACACACACTCTGAAGTTCGAATGACTACTTTCAGGCCCCGATTAGATATTGTTCAATTTAACAAATAACGTATAAATCATTCCACATTTATTATGGAGTAGTAGCCTCCTGTTCTTCTGTTCTCAGTTTTGAAGTACGAAGTCACTGTCAAGTGTCAAGTAAAACCAGTGAGGGCTGGTCAGGTGCCTGTGATACGAGAAGCAGAGGTCAGAGAGGACAAGCTAGAGGAAGAGTGGCAGAGAGAGGAGGAGGAGAAGAGGGTGCAGGTACCTAGCAATCTAATGCTAGTGAAATTTGACCACATCCATTGATTCAGTCACAAAATTGAATAAACAAAACGGCTATGTGGTTACTATAAGAGAAGGTACATAAATAGCTACCAGCTAGGGGGGCATGAGTAACATTACAATAAGTAATGATTTGGATGTCTGTATTCGTTCAAAGTATAGAGTTATTGCATTAATATTAGTGCTGTCAGTTTAACGCGTTATTAACCCATTTTAACGCCGTTAATTTTTTATCACGAGATTAACGCGATTTTTTTTTTTTTATTTATTATTTTTTTTTTTTAGATTAACGTTCTTTTTGGCCTCGCAAACTGTGTATTAGGCTAACGTTACGGTTTGAGTGAATGGTGAGCGCGATACGGCGAAATGGATGATAAAAAGCTTCTGAATGGAAAGTTTACTTTTAAAAGTACTGTTGTGCAAAAGAAGCCAGCTTCACTGTTGTCTGAAAATGTCAACAGGCAGCTGGCTGAAAGCAAAGAAGTAGTAGGCTTACCTTTTATTGGTAACCTAACAGTTACGGTTCATTGTTTCTGAAATAAGAGGCCTGACTGCTATGTTCCCAGCAAACTTGAAAAAAAGCCGCCCTGTTTGGCAATGTTGGTTTTCAATAAAATAAAACATTTGCTTAAAGCAAGCCAATCCACTTTTCCATGTTGATAAGGGCATTAAAATAAAAATAAAATGATGGAAAAAATAAATAAACGAAGGGACATTTAGAATAGATACAAATTTGCGATTAATCGCGATTCATTTTGAGTTAACTATGACATAAATACGATTAATCGCGAGTCAAACAAAGAAAAAAAAGTTTTTTCTCGTATATCTCTATCATGCTGGTTGTTACCAAGGTAGTAAACAGCCGTGGCCCATCCACTCGTCCAGTGTGACTGTTAACGTTGGCTTGTTTTTAGCGTGTGTTAGCAAGACGCCAATAGCCAGCAGTAGTCTGGATCACTTCACTGGCTGTTGAAATTACTTAAAATGCCCATCCCTTCTTAGTACTCGGCATCTGTCTTAAAATCCTTCTGGGCTCTTAGCTGTCTCCATCTTTCAAATGCATATCCTATACCTGTGTTTCACTACAGAGCTTTTTAGAAGGATACCGAAGCTTTCTAGGTCAGGTAGAATCTAACGTTATCTCTGTTCGTCCAGTTAATTTGCTTGCTTCCATGGCTGCAGCACGCTGTTTCCCTGCCAATTTGTTTCATATCTGGCAACCCGGAGTGTCGAAATAGTACTGGGAAATTGGCAGTGGGTGGGTTCACACACAGACCAAAACACAAACAGACTGTCCACTACGCAACGGAAATTTGAAAGGAGAACACACTGGCTGTAGCATTGTTGTCGGAGAAGCTGTGACTCCGCCCCACCCCAGACTTTGGGATCCACTGTCTTAGATGCATTTGAAGTAGCTAGGACGTACAAATCATTTAACTGTCTGATTTAAAACGGCTAACACTAGTTGAGTAGTGATCAGAAACATACAAGAAGCCCAATGTATTGGCACAAGGTATTGATTACGTTGTTGAAATGGTAGGAGTCTCAAGCTGATGGCGTTTTGTGCCCCGCAAGCACACATACATCTCATCGACATCTATATTTATGACGATGGATCTGGAAGTCATAATTCATAGAGTGCTTGGTCATCTGGAATACATCTTCAAGATATAGACCATGATGACGATGTAAATACTTACAGTCTTTATACTGTATCTATTGGTTCAGTCTGCAGACATACGTTTATTTTTCAATGTTGACAATGTTGTCAATGTTGGGTGAAATTGTGCAAGCCAAGTCAGTGCAAGTGCAAGCCAAGTCAGTCTATATAATAACTGAACTATTACATTGTTTGACATGTTTAAAATATTGTGGACATGTACATGTGTATTTGTAGTTGACTGTGAAAAAGGCCTGAGTCGGCCATCCCACGTTGTGGGAGGTAGGCTGAGGTTGGTGGTGAAGAGGGAAAACACACGGCGCAGTAGATGGTGGCTTTCTTACAAAAATAGCTATTTATTAACAAGGGTAATTAAAAACCCCAAAACATATACAAAATGAACAAACAGCAAGAAGACTAGGCACAAATCTGTAGCCACGCATCTATCTTACAGCTTTGTCTATGTGCCAGTCTCTTTGCTCTCCAGCCTGTCCAAATCTCTCTCCCCACTAAACAATGAGGCACCTTTTTAATAAGGCAGCCAATGGGGCTAAATTGGTCCCAATTAGTCCCAATTGGACCCATCCACCGATGTGGGGGAACCCGGACCCAACCATTCTGGTGGGGGAGTCCAGTCCTTCTTCCCTATTGGGCCAGAGTGAGAAGGGGGAGGGATTTCACCTTCTCACATTGACATCTCAGAAAGATATGCCTCCATGGTTTGCTCAGCACGCATCCCATAATGCTCTGTCTTGGAGATGTGGATGTTGTGATGTTGTTTCATCTTTTGAATCTTTTTACTCTTTCAATCTAGATAGCAGCCCATTTATACCAGCTTGGGTTCTGTTTGATAGAAATGCTGGATAGATCCCCTCACTCTTATTACACCTCTGCTACACTTGCCACTGCTTCTCTGCAGGCATCTTGCTAAACATGCTTAGAAGGAATGCCATTTAGAAAGTTCAACAGCAAATTAAGTTTCAACCTAAAATGGAGTAGATATTTACATACAAAGTGAAATGTGATTGCTTATTGGTCAAAATGTTTATTTATGGTGGTTCGTAGACTAAACTTATACTAATGTTTGCTATTGAATGAGTCATGTAAACTGGTTACTTCAGAAATGGTATCATTGCAAACATGTGTAAATACCTCTGTCAAACTATCATGTTGTAATGAGTTGTAAACGTTTATTTAGCTAGCTCACGTAATTGACAGACTCACTGACTTATCATGCACCCTAATTGCATGATATTTTCATTGACTGGTCGCTGCTGACATTCAAACCAAGCATGTGTTGATCGACTACTACAAACAACCACAGAGAGCATGGATGGTCAGAACATTTCTCGGACAAAGTGTCATAGTGCACTAACTCAGTTGATGTCCTGCCTCCATAAGTGTGTTTAACGCATACAAACACTGATGTATATGTTGATATCTGCATACATATTCCATTTATGTTGACCATTGATCTCTGAATTCTATTTGTGAGTTTAGAGTGGGCTTGAATGCCCGAAAAATGCCACGTTTTTTTAAGAAGTTGCAATTACTAACTTTCCACCACTATTACTCTCTCTTCTGCTACGTGTGGGTGGGTGTGTGTGGGTGTGTGTGTGTGTGTGTGTGTGTGTGTGTCTGTGTGCGTACGTGTGAGAGAGGTTCAGCTGTGTTGTTTGCTTTGGTTGTAATCTCCAGAAGAAACTTCTCAATGGGACGTGTGACCCCATCACAGTCAAACAAAGCCCGGTATCTTCTGACAGCTTTCTGTCATGCACTACGTTTGTTAAACTCCTCTGTGTCCAGATAAGCCTGGAAAGCCAGTGCGTTAGCTCGTTTAGATGATGAATAATTAGGAGTGTGCTGGACGCAGAAGTCTTTGAAGTCCGATTTTATGTAACTGACTTTTATTAATGTTGCGTGAGCATAACTCTCGGCTCTCTATTTGGTTGGTTACACAACACATTTTTCCCCTCTACTCGCATCCAGATCAGCCCATTTCAGCGCTCCGCTTCAGGCACTGGTGTGGGGGAATGCCTTCTTGACTGACGCCTGTGTTCCTCTCCTTGCTGGTGTGAGAGTAATGGTCTTAATCATGTGCTCTGGACTTGCGCTCACTAAACCCACCCAAACAACATTGGAACATCGTGACCTTGGTGTTTTAGTGCTAGCACAGATGCTTCAGATGGAACTGAACTGAACAACAAAGCTCGAAGCACGAAGCACCTTGCGTCTCGCCCCGTGTTCCTTACAAGTGATCCCTCCTTGCTGAAGAGCCAAAGTATTTCAAGTGCCACCATTCATCATATCCAGTGTCCGTTTTTTTCCCCCAGATTTTATTTCCCCAACCCAACCCCACCCACATACTAACACACATACGAAAGATACTAAAAATAGTCGTGTTCCATCCCCATCACCCTTTTTTTCCACATCCATTATGTTCAGGAGTGATCGTGGGGAGCTTAATTGGTCACAGTTACCACCAATCAGACACTGTGGTGAGAACACAGCCACCAGGGGATTTAAGTCACAGCAGAAAAGGCTTATTTCATTTTCTGGATGAGCACAAGCATGCTTATGTGGTGATGGCCAGATATGAGAGTAGTGTCTGAGTGCCATTGAGTATGGCTCGGAAATCACTCTGGCATTTCCTTGACTCTCATATTAGGGCCATTATGATTTTGAAAAAAAAAAGAGAAAAGAATAGCCGTATTATGCAATGGTCTGTTTTTGGCAAGAAAAAAAAAAGAGAAAGAAATTGTGAAAAACGGAATGTTCTCTATGCAGTCGAGCTGACATTACTAATAAGCGGTCAGAAGATGGTGCGGATCTATATGACTCTCTGGGAACGTTGGGAACGTTCTCCTTACAGCTGCTCCTGAATGCTTTCCCAGGCAACTTTATAATTATCCCTCAGTGAGGCGGCATGATGTGTGGTAATGTCATGCTTTGTTACTGGTTGTGCATCCTAAAACCAAGCTCATGAATAAGAATCAGCTCCACAACACTGTAACCAGGCAACGCATGAAGATGTTGGAGCTGCCAGCGACCATTGTGTTGTAAATCTTATGAAATATTCAGCGAGTGTTGCAAACATTAGTGTTTTTATGTGTTGTGATCTGAGTAGCGGTTAGATTTACAAACAGATACGTTTCTTTGTGAGCAGAAAGATATGCGAGGATAAAAGAAATGTCAATCACTGAGATTACTGAAAACGTGCTGGAAAATTATTGCTCGAGTTTTGATGGATTTATTCCCAGGATTGTGTGTGTTAAATGGGTTTGTCTTGCTTGTTTTCTTTTTTTCTTAGTTTGTTCTTCATTTTGTTAAGTTTGCAAAAACATGGTTCTCATTTGCATAGCATATTAATCTCTAATCCACAAGCTTTGGATGCCCCCATTTCATTAGCTGTGCATCATAAATTGCTGATTTTATACGTTGTAAAATCTAATGTTATCCATATTTTTCTCATTTCATAGTATCTGGCCGCCAACTCTGAATAAGTCCGAAACTGAGTAATTGTTCATAAAATGGGAGAGGCGTAATGTTAAAAATGTGTGATTTTGTTTTAAAAAGTGATACAAATGTTGTGGTGTGGCCATAACTGTTTTATTGAATGACTTACTGGGGCCTCAAGATGACTTCCACACTCAATGTGTTTCAGATACCATGGAGTGTGTGAGATGCCTGATGCATTACGCCAGCTTTGAGTCTTCTGCAAAACATGATAAACCGTGCACTGTAACTTATTCAGGTCACCAGGGAAAAGTCCATTCCTGTACGGCCAGTTGTTTAAGACACTAACTATTAAAAAATTCTGCCTGTCACGGAAAAACTACCCAGACGAGAACACAACATAATCTTGAACTAAAATTTAATAAATAACGGTAAAATCTGTCAGCAACTGTGATCTGGATTTCCTCAAATCGGCGAGCATTGTCTCAAATAGTTGTGTCTCAGCCTCAGGGACTAATGGTCTCCCGCGAGGCTCTTTGTGAAGGCTCTGCTCGACTTCACTCCACAGCTGGGACCTGTAACGGCTGTTTGACAGGTGGCGCGTGCACAGGAGGGGCACTCCAGAAAGTAGGTTATTAACAAATCCTGTATGTTTTAAGGACTTATTGTCTCTGTTTTCTGTGTATGATTCATCAGTGAAAACCCCTAGCTAGCACATTCAGTGCAATTTCAAGAGGTAATTTGTCTTTGCGTGACTCACAATTAAAATATGCTGACCATCTTTTGACCACTAGCGAGGCGCCCATCCTTAAGCTACAGTTTGATCCAAGTGAAGTCATAGAAAAATGACAATAAAGCCTTTGCAACAACACACATGGCTCTGCTAGTCAAAATACATTAACGCACCATGACATCAAACAAATATATTGAGTCAAGTAACAAAAGTTTAACGTGGTTGAACCTTGACCTAGAGTTATTCTGAATCACTTCAGAGACGATGAGCCCTTACGAAACATCCAACCACTGGATACCCTTCCTGTGGATCAAAATAGTTTGTTACATGTGGAAATAAATACATGAGTATTTTGAGGACATGAATCATGTTCTCAGTACCATTGTGATCCCCTCACCATCAAGCCGCACCAAGATGTTTCCAGTTAGATCTGGAATGTTATCGGGAGTACGCGTTTCCCTGTACTGCTTCGTTCTCTACGAACGCACCGCATCCTCTGTCCTCTGCTAAATTGCAAACGCCTCCCATTTGTGTTCAATCGTAATACATTTTCCATGTCATGGACGGGGTGCTAATTATATCCGCTCCGATAGCTGACCTCTGACATCTCATTCTTCCGTCATATGACCTTATCTGATTTTAGCCAGATCGACAACAGCTATTTTTGTTATAATTACATTTCAGCAGATCATCAGGTTTCTGATACATTCATTTCTAACACGAAATGCCCCGTCTTGCCAAATATCAATTAAGCTTATCTTGGAAAATTCCTAGAGTGATTTATTTGCACAGAGCACTCGTGTCAACAGCCATTAAGAAAGCATTTTTTGAAAGAGAACATGTAGCAAAATAGCAAAAACATGAACTCATATGAAGCAAGCTAACATTTTTTGACCAAACCGTTTATGTATTTGACTCATAATCAGCAAGCATTTTGGCTCAGCTATTTCCTTTGTTATTTCACAACATCTCAGTTTAGGAGGATGGAGAAAAATACCACCTGTGATGAAACAAAGCAAGCACTTGTCCTCATGTTAAAGGTGGCAGCAGGACCCGGGAGTAACGTAAGTTATGTCCATAACTATGGATCTATGAGACCGAACGATGACCGTCACCACGGTCTACACCTTGGATGTTGCCTCTCCTTACTACCTGTCTCGAGACCATAATACCAACAGGGTCATGTGAGTCAATCAATCAATCAATCAATTCAATCTTATCTTCTCTATATACCCGAAGTCGCTTTACAGAGTCCAGAAGTCATTCATACACAGTCATACCGGTGGTGGTAAGCTACCTCAGTAGCCACAGCTGCCCTGGGGCAGAAGCGTGGCTGCCAGCGCCAACGGCCCCTCCGACCACCACCAACATTCATTCATATTCATACGATGCAATGCATGTCTTTATGATGGGGGGGAAACCGGAATACCCGGAGTAAACCCACGCAGGCACGGGGAGAACATGCAAACTCCACACAGAAAGGGCCTGGAACGACCAGGATTCGAACCCAGGGTCCTCTTGCTGTGAGGCGACAGTGCTAACCACTGAGCCACCGTGCACCGTGACACGCCCCTTTCTCTTGCCAGGAACGCCTCAGCCCGCCCCGAGCGACAAGAGTTGGTGACGGTCATCGTTCGGTCTCATAGATCCATAGTTATGGACATAACTTACGATCTATTTCGACCTCACTCAGACCGTCACCACGGTCTACACCTTGGATGACTTATACCATCAAGGTCGCGAGGGATAAGGAACTGCGCCTTTACAACCTCCTCGCCACAGAAAGCACCGCCTCGCTCAGTGGAGCTGGTGCTGCCACATTGACCCTATAGAAACGTGCAAACGTGCAAGGTGCACTCCATGAAGCAGCTGCAAAGATCTCTGCTACGGAAACCCCTCTCAGAGCAGCCCATGAGGTGCCCATACTTCTAGTAGAGTGGGCCACCAAGTTACCAGGAACAGGCAGACTCTGACTGTCATAGGCTTGTGCAATAGCGTCAACCACCCAGTGTGACAGGCTCTGCTTGGACACGGGATTGCCCCGTTTAACACCACCATAACAGACAAATAGCTGTGAATGCGTATGCCCCAGAGACTGAGTACGCGTCACATAGGTTCTTAACGCCCTTATCGGGCACAGATTTACCAAGTTATCCCCCGTTGGAGCAGACTCTGGGTGGAAAGAGCTGATCTCGATCACCTGATTCACAGTCTGAGGGTTCACTACCTTGGGAAGAAAGGATGGGTTTGGCCATAGTGACACACCAGAGTATTCTGCCTTCCACCGAAGACACTGCTCACTAACAGATAAAGCATGTAGCTCGCTGACCCTCTTGGCAGAACAAATCGCCAGGAGAAACACTGTTTTCTGTGTAAGAAACTTGAGGTCAGCCTGGTCTAGCGGCTCATAGGGGGCCAGAGTCAGTGAGTGCAGTACAGTGGCCAGGTCCCATGATTGAGCCCTCAACGCCCTGCCCGGCCGCAGGCGGCGTGCTCCCTTGATGAATTGAGAGACCAGGGGATGTTTACCAACCGCTTGTCCATGGACTGGCTGGTGAAAGGAAGAAATGGCTGCCGCATAAACCTTAACAGTGCTGGACACTCTTCCCAAGTCCAGAAGTGACTGGAGGAAGCCTAAAATGCTGTGCACGGAGCAGATGACTGGGTCTAACTGTTTGTTGTGACACCAGTCTGAGAATACGCCCCATTTCTGGCTGTAGCAAGCTTGCGTAGAGGGAGCCCTGGCACTCTGTATGGTGTGCATAACTGCCTCACCTAGCTCCTGCAGGAGGGGCAGTGAGGAGTGGCCATGCCCACAGCTGTAGAGGTGCTGGATTGGGGTGCCAGATCTGACCGCCTGCCTGTGACAGGAGATCTGCCCTGACTGGAAGGGGCCATGGCTGCCCCTGAACCAGGCGGTGGAGAGCGGGGAACCACCATCTCCCCGGCCACTTGGGAGCCATCACCAAGACCTTGTAATGGCCTGTGAGGATCTTGTGGAGGACATAGAGGATCAGGGGAAGAGGAGGGAAAACATATAGCTGGCCCAACGGCCAGTCTTGGGACAGAGCATCCTGACCCAGAGGTGCCCATTGGTCCCTTATGGAAAACCACCTGTCACAGTGAGCTGTCTCTAAAGATGCAAACAGGTCGACTCGAGCTCTGTCGAACTGAGACCACAGCTGAGCTACCACAGCCGGGTGCAGTCTCCACTCGCCCGCGAGTGGGCCAGTCCTGGACAGGAGGTCTGTTGCTCGGTTTTGCACTCCCGGAATGTACACTGCTCTCAGGGATGCCAGATGGGTGAGGGCCCACACCAGGAGTTTCCAGGCTACCTGGAGGCTGCGCAGAGACCTGGTGCCCCCTTGGTGATTCATGTGGTACACAGCAGAGCAGTTGTCTGATCTCACTAGGACATGTCTGCCCCCGATAAGGGGGAGAAGTTCCACTAGGGCCAGATGAACTGCCCTCAGCTCCAGCACATTTATATGCTCGCCCCTCCAGCGGGAATTCCATGTACCCCGAACTGTCCTGCCTTCCCAAACTGCACCCCATCCAGTTAGGCAAGCGTCTGTGGTCACTGCGGGATGGGATATTCCCCAGTGGGGCCCCCTGAGATAAGAGGGCCTGGTCTCTCCAGGGGCGTAGTGCGTGCCTGAATGGCCGTGTGACCTTGAGTTTCACACGCCGGTCTTGCCGAGGATAGAGGTTGAACGCATTCAACCACCTCTGCAGTGGCCGAGCCCTGAGAAGGCCTAGTGGGACCACTGCAGCTGCTGCTGATATTGTGCCTAGCAACCTCTGATATTGCACCAACTCCAGTCGTCTGCCAAGACGGAACTGGCTCACCAGCGCTAGGAGCTTGGACACCCTGTGTGGGGTAAGCGAGCCACACATTGTGACTGAATTTAATTGTAGCCCCACAAACATTGTATTCTGTGTGGGGATGAGGTTGCTCTTCTCCAGATTCACCCTGAGCCCTAAGCTCTGTACGTGATGAATTACTCTCTCTGTGTCTTTCATGACTTGGACACGATCTGGGGCACAGATTAGCCAATCGTCCAAGTAAGGCAGGATCTTCGAGCCCCGGCCCCTGCCCGCCCCGCTAGCACCGGATCGAAACGGCACAGGGCCAGGAGCTCTGTGCTGGTACGACGAAGGGGCAGCCCTGCCAAAAGTCCGACGAACAGACTCTATTGTACGTCGCGACTGCTCAGCGGAGTCAAACACACCCTGAGAGTCAGGATGAAACACCTTACCTGGCACTACCGCCATTTTAATGAGGTCCTTCCTAACACCCTCCGGAAGGGAGGTCTGTGCCAGCCAGACTTGCCTAGGTGCCAACACCGCTGAGGACATTGCAGCGCCAACGTCCCTGGTAAGCTGGGAGTGGGTGATAAGAGCTGAGTCCACCAACGACATTGTATCCTGATCTTCTGGACCAAGCGTCTTTCTAATCGCTGCCAACAAGATGGCCAGCGCATTACCAGAGCGTGCAGCACGTGCGGCTGCATTGTAAGAACGGCACACAAGGGTGTCCGTCTTATGGCACTCCCTGACTGGGCACTTGGGGTTGGTAGTAACCCGAGCTGGGCCAAGCGATGTCAGGGCCTCAATCTCTCTCTCAACTGGTGGACAAGTCAGCCAGCCCAGATTCAGTTTCAAGCTGGTCTTTTGTCAACCTGCGACACCCAGGGTTAAACTGTGGTGGAGCCGTAGGGTTATTCCACGACCTTTTAAGCATTAACAAATAATCTGGCGCCGCCGGGATAGATACCACAGGCTGGGACTTGGAAATGCCAGCCTAGACCCCCTGTGCTGGAGCTTGGGCTTCAACCGGCGCCCTCAGACCCACAACCTTTGCCGCAGAGAGGACCCTTGACAGGACATCAGTGGCAGAAACCTCACCATCTTCTGTGCTCTCCTGAGTAGAGCCAGCACGAGCCAGTGACGATGTGTGCCCCTCCTGCTCAGTCAATCTGCTAGCGTCAAGCAGGGACTCCTGTGCATACAAAGACAAAACATCCTCTTGCCCAGCACTCTCACCCTGAGACGCGGGCAAACCCTCGTGAGAGGACTCACACAGTACGTTGAGGCCACTACCTGTGGTAACGTGCTGCGCCTCCATCTTGCCAAGCCTCTCTGAGAGGCCCTGTATGGCAGCCAAAATCTCAAGATGAGCCTTGTCTTGGGCTATGGGGTTGACTACGCGTTGTCTCTTAAACAAAGACTTTGCCGCGCTGCATGCTAGCTCATCCCCAGCAGAACGTGTGCTTGTGCGCCTTTTTTGCGCTCTCGTACACTGCCTGCCCTCTCTCACCGAGGGTATTGGAGAAGGGGCTTCATACTGCTCTAATCCCCTGGCTGTCCGCGCACGCTCCTCCAAAGGGAGATCCAGAGCGGCCACGCACGGGTTCTCCACATCTTCTGTCACATATGCCTCCCCCAAGCAGGTGGGGCATTCTCTATGGCCGTCACGGGGGTCCATAGATGCCGAGCAGGACCAGCAGGCATGGGAAGCCATCTCAAGGCTATGAAGCTATGCGCTTAATTACTGAGTGCGAACACCCTGCTCACGCAGCACAAGCCCACTATACACCCACTGTGCGCGGACGCACTGTTTGAGCCAGTAAAAAGAAGGACTTTATTGTGCACGAACACACTGCCTCGACAAGACACTCACTGCCCAGGTGGGTGGATGACAAGAATCACTGTGCACGGACGCACTATTTTGAAAGGCACTGCTTAGCTGAGGAAGCAGACTTTACATTTACTGCCCTGGAAGACACTATAAAGCTGCAAAAAAAAAAAAAAACTACAAAGCTGGCAAACAGAAAAATTAATGTTTGAACAATAATACTTCTCTGACTGCCTATACTTACCGTGCAACAATTAGGCCAGTGACCAGAATTATAGTTATAGTTATTAATATTTACTATGCGCGAACGCACTACTTTAAACAGAAAACAAACTACCATGTGATGGGAGAATGGCTATCTACCAGCAAACAAATATAATATTACCGTGCACGGACACACTGCTTAAGTAGGGGAAACAAACTACCGTCTCCTAGAGACTACACACAAATAAATCAGCAGGCCAGCAAAGACTCTGCTGTGCGCGGACGCACTGCTTAAAAGGGAAACTAAAGTATCTTACACAGCTACAGGCTGGCAACAGCAAGACTTACCGTGCGCGGATGCACTGCTCAATTAACAAGAAAAACAAGCTCTTCCACGTGTTAACACAACTATAAGCTTAGTAAACAGAAAGTCTAACTGTGCGCGAACGCACTGCTTAACGAGATAGAAACAAAGTAACGACTGACCCTGCACGAGGGAAGTCAGCAAACAATCCCCAACGCTGCAATCAGCGAATATCTGGGGCACAATTACAAATTTTCGAAAAAACAATACAATACAGACTTACCACACAATCCACAGGGACACTAGGCGCCTGCCGCGAAGTTACGGATTGATATTTAGTGGAGTCCAACAGGGTATTCCTTAATACCAAACTTACCGGTCTCAGATGAGGCGAGAAAGGCAAAGAGAAAGGGGCGTGTCCCCGGACGTGTTTTATACTGCGGGTCCAGCCCCAGTCACTCACATGACCCTGTTGGTATTATGGTCTCGAGACAGGTAGTAAGGAGAGGCAACATCCAAGGTGTAGACCGTGGTGACGGTCTGAGTGAGGTCGAAATAGATCTAGTTACATGTAAAGGAGTTACGTAATTAATTAACAATGGAATTGTAATCCATTACAGTTACTGAGAATTTTTTTTTAATTAAATCACAATTACTAATTGAAATGTTGGTGATTTCAAAGAGGTTACATCCGAATATATTCTTTTTGGTAAAAAGCTTTAAAGCTTTTATGTAGAATGTTACATTCATTCTGTTGCTTTGCATCTTTTTACCGTCTAGACAGGCTCCATTCATTTGGCAGTATGCACTCAAATTTTGAGTGTTGTTTTTGCTTGGTTCTTTTGCGCCGCCTCTCATCTGCTAATCAAAAAGTAATCAAAAGTACTCAAAAGTAATCAAATGTAATAAGTTAAATTACTTTGATGAAGTAATCGAACTAGTTACATTACTTTTACTTTTACATTTTTAACACGGTAACTATCTGTAACCAATTACATTTTAAAAGTAACCTTCCCAACCCTGGGTGGCAGAGGCCTCTGTTGAGTAGCTGAACATACACTTCTATTTATTACTACTAATATACTACTAGTAATATTAGTAGGGCTGGGCACGTTAACGCGTTATTATTGCGTTAATGCATCAATTAATTAACGCCGACAATTATTTTATCGCGAGTTAACGCAGGTTTTATTATTTATTTTATTATTGTAAAAGTCTGTTGCTCACAGGCTTTTATTTTGTAAAAGTCTGCTGCTGACTGCTGCGGAACCGGAAAAGAAAAGAATGGGCGGATAAACAAACATGGAGAAGGGCATTGCTGCCATAGACATATATATATGTCTATGATTGCTGCGACGTGCCAACTCGCCGCCATCTTGGGAAGGTAAAGGCTGGACTGTAAACAAACGCAAGTGAAAGGTGGAGCTGGATAAAAAGCGCTATAGCGTTTACATTTCTCAACCGATTTAATTGAGTCGTTTGTATATTCAAGGGTTTATGATCTACGTGGAGTACCAAACAAAGTTTGGTCTCCATGTTACTTAGAATCTCGATAGTTCGCCATAGACATATATGTGATAATTGCAAATCATTCAACGAAACAGACAGTGGAGGGAGGCTTCGGCAGACTACGTACAGCAGAGTAACTGCCAGCAGTGAACTTTTTGGTGCTTCACCACACTTTAACATTAATGCCTTGGCAGTGGCAATAAGCTTTAGTTTTGTGTTTGTTTTGATAACATTGTTTAAATTAAGAATTACACAAAGTATTTATTTTATTTAACTGCTACTATACAAAAATGCTGACGTTAAGTGTTTGCACAACAAATGTTATGGCACTTTAGTTCATATGGCAGTACATTTAAAATAACAGTGTCAAGTTCTAGGAATTGACAAACTGCGCTGAAAGTGTTTTCTGGTTTCTCACTCAGGGACATTTGGTACTGAACATAGACTGGTTATGCTGCTCCCTGATGAAAGTAAAATGTTTCTGCTGTTACCTCAGAAATTGCCTGTTTTATTGATATGATTGTGGCCCTGGATTTTTTTGCCAGTTTTATTCTTTTTCATAACGAACAGGATAACATTAATGCCCTGACAATGGCAATGAGCTTTAATTTTGTATTTGCTTTGATAACATTGTTTAAGTTGAGATTTAAAATGAATATTTTATTTAACTGCTACTGTATTAAAATGCTGATGTTAAAAGTGTTTGCACAACAAATGTTATGGCACTTTCGTTCATATGGCAGAACATTTAAAATAAAAGTGCGCTATACACTACTTTTGAATTAATTATTGGATTTTGCGTATACAAATGCGATTAATCGTGATTAATCAGGGAAATCATGCGATTAATCGCGATTAAAAATTGTAATCGTTGCCCAGCCCTAAATATTATACTACATTACTAACATATACAAATAAACTACAGCTTTAGATTAGATATTAATGACCAGAAAGGCCTCACAGTCTCTTCTGTGAAGATACATGGCCCAGTCATTCTGTCTGGATGTATTTACTCTGACCTTTAGGCTTTTTTCTGAGATACAGACCTCTGGTTAACCTTAACTACTGAATGTGTCTGCATAAATGGTAGAGTGCTTTTTCAATTAACCTTCTCTCACCTCCAGGTAACACTCACGTCACCACACTGCCTGTGTGTGCGTGTGTGCGCGAGTGTGTGTGGGTGGTTGGAGGGGGCACATACAGGTCAGAAAGATTATATGGTGCAACAACATAAGAGAAGATCACACTTGCCCACACCGCCAGGAGACACGATTGTTTTCTTTCAAAACAGAGATGTCTGTTGCGGCATCCCCTGAATGATTCCCGAATCCTGTTACTGATCTCACCCTGTGGCAGAGCGGGCCGCATAAGCGGGCGCTGTTACTACATGCCTTCAGTAACTGATAGGCATAGTCATACATAGCTCTCTTCAATAGGTCCCCAAAACCCCAGTGATAGAGAGGGCACATGAGGTAAAAAATGGAAGGGTAAGTCAAACAAAGGTCTGTTCTGTGTGTCACAGATATCCTGAACTATGTCAGCATATAGGAAGGCTGGTTTCTCCCTGAGAGGGGCTTTTTCTCACTTTTTTGCCACAATATGTTGTTCATGCAAGATTAAGCAGAGCAGACTCCTATGAAGTCTTCTGACCAAATACTTGCCACTGCTCACTTGTTAAACCTCAAAGTTATTTTTCCTCACGGCCCTGTAGCCGTCTGTTCCGTGTGTGCATTCCAAACTAAGGTGTTCGTACATAGGCCTGGGTCTCGGACCAAGCAATACACCATTCCAACCAATTATCAATGTTTCTTCATGAGCACCGAAAGGAGGGGGTTATTATATGATTGGCAGTTCAAATATCAACAATCTTTCAGCAGAATCATGGACTTTACCTTTAATTTAATAGTGGTATATGTTGAATTCCTGTTGCATGACGTATATTAAGAGAGACCAGTGCAGGTCCCACAACCCCTCATGTGGCCTCTCTGGTATTGGCAGTGTCAATTCCGTTTTAAGCAAGAACACAAGTTGTTAAATTCCACCGTTGTTTTGGTTAGTTTTACTGTGTTACAGGGCCTTTCCTAGAGTCCACCAACACATGGAGAGGTCACTCTATCCAGCGACTCAGGGGGGGAGTTGTAGTCTGGAGGTCAACTGGGGTTAATTTGCCATCTGAGCTTATAACTCAGCCGAAACCGTCAAAACTCTGCCAAATATGTGATGGTTTCATGGTTCTGGTGTGACAATGTAGCTAATGGTTAGTTATCATATTTGCTGACACTTCAATGGTAACCCTGGAAACAATGGATTGATTCTTGCATACGAAGTATGGGATTGGTTAGGCTGCATCACATTTTGAGGTTGTTTTTTGTCTTGGTGTCGCCGCCTTGTAAATGGTTGACCTGGGTTCGATTGCCGACCACTGCTAGATGCCTTTGTAAGCCACTTTGGATAAAAGCTTCTGCTAAATACCGGACCTTTTCCTTTACTTTTACCCTTTTTTTCTCGACATGTGGCCCTTTCAAGTAAAAACCTAAGTGTTCACTGATGTGGCTTTCATTTCATGCAACAACATGCACACTGAAGGCTGTTAGGAGATATTTTAACACTTGACATCACAGAGGATCAGACTTCAAAAAATTGACCTTTGTACAATAATGAACATGAACTGTCATACACATCCATTTATATATTCATCAGATGCACTTAACTCAAGACCCATAGTCAGGGAGCCAAGGAGCTTAAACACAACTGACAAAACCAGGGTTATGTTTTGTCAGCACTCATTCCATCGTCATGTAGGAAAATGTGGGTCATGTCAACATGGTGGTATCAAGAGGTGATTTCATTCTTACCCCTTGACATAGTTACTTACACTTGTTTTCGTGGTATTGTTCCAGAACTCTGCTCTGATTAAATCATTCAGATTTCAACATTCCCAACAACCATTTTCAGTTTCAGTTATTTTTCCACAAACGTGAATGTTATTGTGTTATTTAGGGCCGTTGTGTATTTCACACATAGGTGTCCTTTGTCCAAACACTGTGTGCAACATTTCTAAGGTTGATTAATTACAATCAAACTCCTGCTAGGGCTTGGTTTTGTAAGTGTCCTCAGGCTAAATCTGTTTTGTAGAAATGAGACAGGTTAGATCTCAAACGCATTGCTTAAAGAACCCACTGAAGACATCGGGAAGTTGAGTCATTCATCCTTTAAAAAAGCATGCCTGTCCGCCTTGGCAACTGCAGGCAAATAGGAAACAACATGAATAGGGCTGTTGGCTTTTTTGTTTATGTCATCATGTTTTCATGATGGGAATATCTATTTATATTGTCCCTCTCAAGTAGGGATTTTCATCAGATTTCAGCTCAAGTTAGTATCACTGCTTTCAAAAGCTCATTAAGCTACATTTATTTACCTTTAATCACTTTATGCAAGTTAAGTTGGGCACTTTAACTCAATCAGCTCTTTATTTCATTCACAACAACTAGAAAAACACTTGTTCCTACAGGGAACTCATGGAGCATTGCAGCTAACCTCATGCCTGCCTACATATCAGTTGACAGTGGTATAACAAGAAGTCAGGAATTTGGCCTTGTAGTTTCCCGACTTGTACGCTGTGTGTCATTCTTTGCTTGCTAAGAATTCATCTGAATATACAAGAAAATGTTTGTGTGTGTGTGTGTGTGTGTGTGTGTGTGTGTGTGTGTGTGTGTGTGTGTGTGTGTGTGTGTGTGTTGTTATGCGTGTCAATGCACTTAAATCATTCAGCACCAGTTGTCAAGAGAATCGTTTTAATTTGAGGAGCATGTGAGGATCTCTTGACCACCAATGCTTACTCTGCAAGCAGACGCCACACTCAGTCGCTCCAAGATTGCTTTGAACGTGTGGGTTGACTCCCATAAAACAGGATACCCCCCACACTGGAGGAGGAGAAGAGGCCTGGCCTGCAAGCCATTGTGTATGTCTGTTGCTGTGGTGGGGGGTCGGAATAGCTCCAGTGTTTCCGCAAAGAAGTAAACAACTCAAGGTCAGAACATGGGTGTCAGGGAGGACGATCAGACCAGACGCTGAAACACGTCCAAACGCAGAGCATGATCGAGTGTTTTAACGACCCTGTCTTAAAGTTACTCTTTCTAAATGTGGTGCTTAAGCCTTTGTGTGAATGCCTCAGTGAAGAAATGATATTGTACGACTTGAACGGACGCGTGGCCCTATCGATCATGTTAACAGCTAAGAGCAACAGGGCTGAGGCCGGAGGCTGGAAAATTACTGAGTTGTTGAAGCTGTATGGAAATTTACAAATTTGAAGTGATCTTCTCCAGGTTGAAGTGGGAGCCAGCACAAGGGGAAAGAATCATCCACACATACCATTTCCTGTTTACCAGTCACTGTTAGTAGATGAAAGTAGGCGATGCGAAGAAATCTAAATAATGGAATGATTAAATCTTGCCAGTGCGCGAGTAATTTTCTTCTGTTATTTGGTTGTAATTGGGGGCAGTGTGTCTACCCCCATGGATTAGTGAAAAAACACAGCTTCCATTTGCGGTCCTCACTGAAACATGCAGTTTGTGGGTCATGCTGTCTCTGTATATCGCACTGCCCTTGTATAGGATCCAAGATGTTAGTTACATGATTTATTATGTTATTAGATAACATGTAATTACATTCTGATAAATTGCATTTGGTGCCTGGAAAGATTCCTTCAGTTTAAATGCACTTTTTCAAAGATGTTTGTCCTCTTTCTAAACATATCTTTCTAGCCAGAAAGCCACGCCAAATGGGCACGGTCCCAAAGTATCAGGGGTCACGCAAAGCTATCGATTGACTGATATGCTGACCTGTCCCCTTTGCCTGCCTGGCCTGAAATGCTGTTCTATATGTTTTGTCTTCATGGAGGTGTTGCTAGTTACAGCAAGGCGATAGTATTTGTGAAGTTGATTGTATCTTGCAGATTCCATCACCTCCAATGAAAACCACCTGTCGCACACTGCAATTGAATAAAAGCTGCCTGCCAAAATCGATGCGCAGAATGGCGAGTAGGCACGCACATGCCCTGCCAAGAATCGTAGGCCTTCACAGTTGTGTTGTAATGCGTTTATGCAATATAACATATGCTAATAGTTTCTACGCATTGGTTGTTGGGGTTTTGCTGTGCAAAAAAATTAGATGCAGCGAAAGCCACTTTCTAAATGTTTCGCTTGATTTGCGGTTTTGTCCGATTTTCCAAAACTATTCCATAGCTATTGAGATAGATGCCAAGCTCTCGCGTAAAACATTTGCACAGAGCTGTCCAGAAACATTGTGTTAAGTGCCAGGGGTTTGTGCCCATTATGTAACTCTTCAGTCCTGATGTCAAATGATCTACAACGGCCTCCGGCTCCCCGGTTGTATCAGGAAAGATGATACAATCACTGCTGCTCTTAAACCGAGAGCTGTTAAATAACTCTGGAAGCCTAGGAGATTTATGATTAGCAGGACATGGGCTCGGTGCTGTTGTTACAGAGACTAGGGTTGTTCCCTAGTGCTGCATGCCGGCGCATCTTCAGTCCTGGCAGTTAGCACGCAGATGAACTATTTACTGCGATGGCAAACTACGTCATTGGGAATCCTTTAGTGTGGAAAGGAACATCGTGAAATGGGAATAAATAGTCGCGAGTTAATTCGGCAGGACAGGTCTTTGTCTCTCGCAGAAGCGTGGATTCCATTCTATAACACGAGGCTGAGGGGGTATGGGGGCTTGGGGGTTCCTGCTTTGTGCACGTGGCAGACACGTAAGAGTCGTGGTAACCTCGTCTTGGCCTCCTGACCTAGTTCTGATAAGGGCATGAAAAGGCCATTCATTTGAGGTGAGGTCAGAATCTGAATACGTTTCTATACGTTGTTGATCTCATTGGGATTTTGATTGGGACTTCTGTCTTTGCAGACCTCTGTAGATTCTAAGGGACTGTGACTCTGCTGGGTTGTGAAACCATCATACTGATATTTAGAGGTCTTCTGACCTGACATCATACTCTTTGGTCTTGCTTTCTGTTATGTGTATAGTCTGTTTGCCAGAGAGCACCAGGGTTAAATGTCAGTGTTTCGTCATTCAAAACACACCATAGCATACCCCACCAAATCCTGCTCAGTGGGTTGCATAAAGTGTATTGTTTCACTGGTTGTTGTGAGGTTACCTACTTAGCTGGATGGCAAAACAAGAAGAATAGTCTTCCAGAGCTTTCTATCAATTGGAAGTTTTTGAAGGAAACTAATGTAACTGGAACGATTTTTGCACAAACAACATCTTAGGCCAGAGCCCTCTTTTTCATAACTTTTATGCTGCTGAGGCTACATTCATTTATATGGTCTTGCAGGTTGCTGATCATTGCAAATTTTAGTGCTTTGGGAACATGGTTGACAAATTATACGAAAGGCCATGACTACATTGTATCAAAGACTAATTCCATTAAGAACCACAGACTCACAGACAGATGCATGTGCAAATGCACATAGACACACTATACATAGCCTAAAGGCAAATCATTTTAAGCACTCCTAGTAACATTCCCTGCATAATTAATATGCTCCTCCAGAGGTGTTTTCTCCTCTGCTCTACTAGGAAAACAGTGCAGCTTTTACGTTCCTCACATTTTTCCAGATATCAGGCTCATGATTTGGGAGTCCTGGACTCCAGCAGAACAGCTTGATCTGTCCCCGGTGAGTCGTAAAGAAACGACTGTAAAGAGCGGATCGCTCAACGCACCCCTCCACGCTTTCGCCTCTACTCGCTCTACAGGAGAGCATCAGCAGTATCCCACTACCCCACCACTGCTGGGTTACCCTCCCTAACCCCCCCCCCCCAATTCCACTACCCCTTTTCTGTTCAGTGCAATATTAATTAATTAAGACCTTTGTCAGGTTTTTAATGGCACACACGACACACTGGAACACACACGTGCATATATGGAGGCGACACAGGACACACACACACACACACACGCAGGTAGGCCTGAGGTTGCGGTGAATTTATTTTCTGCTTTTTCCCATCCTGGACCGTCCTTCCTCAAGGACCCCCCAGGAGCAGTGGGCAGCTTTGCAGCGCCCGGGGACCAAGTGAAGTGAACTGTCCATCTTTGGTCAGGGGTGGACATGAGTTCTGTTATTTTGCATGTTTTTACTGTTGGGGTTCTTAGTGGAGGAAACCCCTTGTGAACACGGGGAGAACATGCAAACTCCACACAGAAAGGCCTGGGAGATAGCCCACCTGAGCACTGTGCACTCTGGGGAGGACCTGCCCCCCAGAGCCAACAGCGCCCCATGCGGGAATCGAACCCATGACCTTCTTGCTGTGAGGCAGCAGTGCAAGCAGTGCAAGCAGCTGAGCCACCGTGCCACCATATCTCCCTCTTCCTATGGTGCAAGAGTGAATTATCGGCACTTGCTTTCACTCTCTCGCTCTCTCTCAACCCCTCTTATTCTAGGCCGCTGTCATTCTGCCATGGCTGTACAATGGGTCGTTAGAAAAGATGCACTTGACTGACCAACTGACAGCAGGAGGGTGTGATATATATCATACAATAATATGCCTGGGGAAAAAAATGTGCAGTTCTTGCGGATCCAAGAGATGTTTTTGATCCCATCCTTGTGTGATTGCAGACATGGAAAGTGTGACAGAAGCACTACCGTCTATTGTTTATGTGGCAGTAAAACAACGTCTGCTTACTTATGCCCTCAGTAAAAGCAGCGTGTGCGTAAGTCATAACACAACCACCGACATTTACAGCCGTATCCCCCAGTGCCTCACGAGTCGCCCTCCAATTCTGTAAATATCAACCTTTGCTTGGCGCACAAATCAGTGGTGTTATGAGCAGAGGTTTCTTGATGTAACTTATGTGACATGGCTCTAAATAAACCAAAGCAAAGGTCCCCAGACTAGAAAGAGGCTAAACGGTCCACAGATGCTGGATTGACGCTCTGCCACCAGTGTTGCTAGTGGGCGCGTCTGAGCTGTGGACATCTGAGTTTGGACTCCAGGTGCCAGTTTATCGGTAATCCACGTTAAATGGTAAATGGATTGCCTTTATATAGCGCTTTTGTACTCATAGAGCACTCAAAGCGCTTTAGAGATGAATGCCTCAGACATCTACCCACACACCGATGGCAGAGGCTACTTTCTATCAACCTGCGGGTTGGGGGTTCAGTGTCTTGCTCAAGGACACTTCGACACTTGGTGAGGAGGAGTCGGGAACGAACTAGCAACCTTCTGATTGCTTCCTCCTGAGTCACTATCGCCCGTTTGACCCCTAAGCAAGCTCAGAGTCTGTAGCCATCTGATAGTCACTGCTCTGTACGATGGTGGATGATACAGACTCACCGTGGAAACACTTCAACTTGGGGATTTCCGACAGGAAGTTTGAGACAGGGACACACACAAACCAAAAGTTCAGAATCTCATATATGGCCGACTCCACAGGTTCGATTAGACTTTGTCTTCATATAGACCTCAGTGAACTTAAGTGCTTAGGTCGATAAAAACATAGAAATCACTCTTCATGTACAATACTTGCATGATAGATCTGTGGTAAAGAGCTTGCATTGATTTCATACTACAATGGCATAATGCCCTTCAATATGCAAGGTAGGTCATGTACCTATTTTTTCTATTCTTCTGTATATGAACACACTGTTATCATAAATGCTATGTAAAAATTAACATATATGTATTTCACAGACTTTTTTCATACAGGTTCATTAACCTAACCTTCAAATCCGTGCAGTGGATGTATGCCAATTTTCAAGTGGCCGTATCCTAAGAGTGGATATTCACACGTATAAGTAGGGTGAAGTTATAAGATGTTATCCAGGGTTGTGTTATCTGAGTTGTGAAACATGAGCAGTTGCTCAACTAGCAAATGAGTCTTGTAAAGTAAAACTCAAGTCAATGTCACTGCAATTGCTATGTTTTTTGGCCCCCACACGCAAATTCTCTACCAGAGATATCTGATAAGGTTTGTTTTGGAAGAATCGAATGAGAGATTGTCCATCTCTTGATAAAAGTTTAGTAAATAAGTTAAATATCTGCATTAGCCTATTAAAGCCTAATCTAATGACTAAAGCCGGCGGCATGTAATGAACCCTTAACTGGCAGACCCTGATTCACCCAAATGAGAGACTGTGACCGCAGGTCATGATTAGTGTACGGTATAGCTGATGACACATATAATTACACCTTACCCTCCACAGCCTTTTAATCACAAGAGACTTTTAAAGGAAAACCTGAGGATTTTTTAACCTGGGTCCTATTTTCCACAGTTTTCTACAGTTTCTTTACAGTCAGTCCCTAGTAGGCAGTCCTTAGTAAAATGTTTAACTCAAAAAGATGTGAAAATAGGGCCCAGGTTAAAAAATTCCGAAGTTTCCCTTTAAGCCCTGTATGAATGTACATGTGTGTTATGTGTGTATACAGGTGCTGTATTTAGGTGTGAATTTCAGTGTATTCAGGCAGTGTATTGTGACTTTCAGACTGTACATAGGTGTGTGCATGGTTGTTGGTATGTCAGAAAGAGAGGGAAAAAGGTTGGGGAAAACGTGTGTCTGGTATTTGCATATGTGCTCATGTGCATGTGTTTGTGCATATTCACGTGTTTGTGCTTTTTTGTGGTTGTATCGGTGCATATTAGTGTGTGTGTGTGTGAGAGAATGGCTGCACAAGCAGATGTTTGCATGCGTATTCCTGTGTGTGTGCGTGCGTGCCAGCATCTCTCGTCCTCTTTCATGCTATTTTCAGCACTTGCGGGACGAACCTCCAAAGGCTGCTGACAAACAATGCCCTGGGTCGGCCTCCGCCGCAGCAGCCAGCCCAGGCAGCCGGAGCCAGAGGAATTATAAAGAGACACAGATTTCTGGAGAGCCGGCTGGGGAGCTGCGCGGTCCATGGGGGGTAGCTTGCATTTCTTACTCTCTTTCTTTTTTTTCTTCTCTCTCTCTCTCTCTCTCTCTAAGCCTTCTCTTTTTCTCTCTTTTTTCGCTGAGACGAGGCACTTGTGTTTCACATTTGCTCATTTCCGCACCTTCCTCGCAGCTAATGAAGGAGGAGAGTGGAAGCGGAGGGATGAGGAGGAGAGGTCACTCCCAATAAAACGCCTCCAACCTTGTCACCAGCGGCACGTAGTCCACTCAGCGCAGCGCAGATGCCCCACCCGCACGCTCACTCCAGCACACATCGGACTCATAACTCTCCGAGGTTGGAATGTGAGTGTGAGTGTGTGTGTGTGGGGGGGGGGGGGGGGCAGGAAGGGAAAAGCAAGAGAGATACACAGAGAATGAGAGGGAGATTGAAAGAAGGTGAGGGAGAGAGAGGACAGATAGTGAAGCAAAGTGAAGGACAGTGTGGAGGGGTGGAGGGGGCGGTGCATATTTAGATGAAAGATGAAAGGAAGAGAGAAACATACTGAAAGAACAGAACAGAAAATGAGATGAAGTTCATGTTCATGCAGAAAACAAGGACAGAGTGGGAGAAAGTAAAGGATGAAGGGTATAGGGGTAACTGTGGTGGCAGAGTTGGAGGCAGTGGGAGTTCTGGTGCGTGTCTGCATTATGGAGAGAAACACAGATAATAAGGTGCAGGTAGCTAGGCTGATGGAGTGTGTGACTCCTGGCACTGTGACATCTTTGGCTTCGTGTCATACTGACCCCTCGACTCAGCGCTTTCATTGTCAAGCTTCCTCAATCTTAGTTTCACTTATATTAGCAGCATTTACAAAGGTCAGCACTGTGCACCTCTCACCCCCTCCTCTGCAATTTTTATTTTTTTGCAGGGCATATTTATAACCTGAGAAAACTATTGAAAAGTGTGTGTTTCACATCCCCTGCTGTTTTTTCTGCGAATGCAATCCAGATATACTGTATGGTAAGAATATATTTGGGGTTACATCTTTGCCGTGACCCCCCTCCCCTGGTGCAGGGAGAACACAGGGGACCCCCCCTCCCTCCGCAATAAAAGTTTAGCGCGTTGCAACAGTCGCCTCGTCATTATTAGGCCACAGGAACAATTTGGTTTGAGATTGTCCAGGTCACGCTTAGCGCTGAGGCTGCACAAGTGCTGGATCTGTCCGAGGATGATGTGGCGCCCTGGGAGGATGAGTGGGATCATTATTTGCTTGGCGAAGAACAACAGGAAATGATCGAGGCCTTAATGACACGGACACATAGTAGAACCTCTGAGTCATGACTAGGTGGATGTTCCAGAGCCGTTGCTCCAAAGCGGCGGATCTAAATGAATTACAGAGGCAGCGAGCTCGTCTTTTTAGTGTGCTTACACTCGCATTATATCACCGATCCGAAAATATCCAAATAGTTGCACCCAGTCGCAATGGCATGGTGTTTACTCTGGCCCTACGTGCACTAGCAAACCTGTGTAAATATGCTCTTTTTGTGCATTCAGAAACCCTGAATCATCTCTCAGAGAAACACAAAGCGCTTAAAAGTGCTAAAAACTATACTGATATTCATCTTAATTTCCCCCCAACACCATGAAATCTGCCTCCTCAATATGCACTAAGGGGCCCTTCTTTGGAAGCGTACTTTCATAATTTCTCTCTAATCTGATGGTATGTGGACGTCAATTTATTCATTATCCCATTCATTCGTGCACAAATCTACTTAAGATTTCATGGTCAAATGAACGTCAAAAGTGAGACAGGCTGCAGTTTGAGCGTGGGCACGGCTCATGCACTCTGTCCGCCACACGTCTCTGTGACGGAATGAGATGCCCCAGCCGCTCTGAGGCGTGCAGGGATCACGCCATGGCCACCTCCAGTCTCGCATGTGAGCACCCTGCTCCAGCCTCACTCTTTGCTAAGGCACAAAACTCAACACATGGCAACCACCACCACACCCCCACCCCACAGGCTCTGCAGCTCCCCAAAGAGTTGAAGTATTCTTCTAAGAGGACCCTTTTTTCTTTTTCTCTGCATCCCTCTCTTTCGGTCTTTCCCTTTTTTTTCTCTCCCTTTATTTCTGTCATCTTTCTCTTTCCATCTTTCTTCTTTGTTTCTCTCTTACTTTCTATTAAGTGGTAGTTTATTAAGTTCATCCTCTGCTTTTCTTTACTCTTTAATTCTGCCTTTCCTTCTATCCATCTCTGTTTTTCTCTTCTCCTCCCGCTCCCAGTATCTCTCTTTTTCTCCTCTCTCTCTCTCTCTCTCTCTCTCTCTCTCTCTCTCTCTCTCGTTCTCTCCTCTTTTCTTTTCTTTTTTGCGTACAGCACAGCATAAGGGGCCGGCAGGCAGGATGGACTCCAGATCAGGAATTTAATGCATTTCTGTTTCGCATCACCTCTCAGGAATGTTGCGCTGGCGCTGGAGGGGCCCGCGTCGGCGCTGATGAATTCAAGGAAGTTTAAAGAGGCATGATGGGATGCAGGCTCTGCTGGGGGGAGGCCAGGGGGAGCGCATCCGGTGCGCCGGCTGCCCGTTCGCCCGCACGCGCGCGCGCGCTTAACGGCCCTCCGTCTTGTTGCGTAAAGGACCCTGTTGGTTCAGCTGTTTGCGCTGCATCTGGAGCGCACATTTGCCTGGACTCTCTCTCTCCCTCTCTCCATCTCTGTCTTTCCCTCTCTTCCTGGCTCTCCTTTTCTTCTCTTTCTCTCTTTTTATCCTGTCTTCCTCTTCCTTTTTAATACCCCAGGCTGTCACTTGTGTAGTGTGCGAGCGGAGGAGAGAAATGGAGACAGTTTGTTGTTTGAGAGATGATTGTTTTGCGAGGGTCACTGCAAGGAACTGGTGCCGACTGGCTTTCCAGCCCAATGTGGTTTAAATTGAGGAATGGACATGAACTTGTTGACGACAAAAAAAAAAAAAAAACAGCATGCTCAATCAACTTTTATTTATGTGAATGTGGCTGCAAGGGAACATTGTGTACTGACATGTTTTTTATTGTGCTTTTAAATAATTTCACTGTAGCATATCAAGGTACATTGTTGACTATGGCAAAGTGGCCATGGAGAATTCCACGTCGCAGACAGGGCTACTTGGAGTAATTCGCCAGAGGATCTACACTCATTTGTGTCTTGGTTTGTCATCATTTCCATTCAGACATTTCTGTTCTACTGGCTACTAACCCCCCCCCCCCCCCCCCCCCCCCCCAGGGAGAAGTGGGGCAATTGGACCTCAGACATGACCTTTTTACCCCAGGGGCTTGAAAAGCAACCCCTCAAAGTCTCTAATGCAGTTTTCCGGTTGTTTGTGGCCATAATGGGTGAAAAGTTATCGCATTAACAGGGCATATGATCATTCTGGACCTGGGGAGAGTAATGTTGTGACATGCTTCAGATGCCAAAAATGGTCGGAGGTTGATATGCTACCCCACCCCACCGCATCCCACTCACCATCTGTGTTCTGTTCTCCGTTGACTCCTTTAAGTAACAAACCACAGATTCAGATTCATGTTTTGTACAAAGCTGCAATGTCTGGGGTGTATTGTAGCATTTCCTTTGGGGGGGCTGGGGGGCTGGATCGTTCTAGCTACACAAGCACCTTTAATGGCTTAAATGATGTGCTTCCTGAAATGGTGACTTTAAACGACTAACTGATATAGGTACAGAAATTTCTCAGTTCAGATAAATAGCCTTAAAAACACACTGAATTCAGGTTGTAATTATTTATCCAGACACTCTGACTCAATACCAGGCATATAACAATTTGACCCCATTGTTCACATTTTTAACATTCATCAGTGTTTTCCAGCAGGATTGTTTGTCAAAGGTCGAAATGAAATAGTTCTCCTCTAATGAGATCAGATATGAGTGTCTGTCTGTCTGTCTGTGTGTGTGTGTGTGTGTGTGTGGCTCAGCTTTCCCCCAGATCACTGCTCTGAAGCCTGAGTGTCCCACTGCAAACGTTACTCACACAATCTGCTGCAGCAGTATCTTCCACTTTGTCCACACGAGGGCTTTTAAAGTCTATACAATGAGATGAGACTTTAAGTCTCTTAAAGTCCTTAAAATGTCCCTAAATTCTACCTGAAAGTCGTAAAAATGTCCTTAAAGTCTCTGAAAGTCCTTAAAATGTCCTTAAATTCTACCTGAAAGTCCTGAAAATGTATTTACACACGACCTGAAACCATGCAGCAGCCCCAATGTGTATTGAGGGCCCCTACATTTCCGCCATTATCCATTGGTGTGTGGTAGTCAGCCCCATAATTATCCCTGGGGTTGGAGAGTCGGGGCACAAATCTATTTAATGTTCACTTAAAAACTCCCTAAGAAATGAAGGGTTTCTCTTTGGTGGTGATCAGCAGCACTGATCCAGACACAGACTGGTGGACGGGGTCAGTCCCAGGTGACCAGAGAGGAATTTCTTCCCCTGGCACCACATCTTATTTTTTTTTGCGCTAATTTGAGTTGATGCAAATAAAATTGGAGGCTTAGGCAGTGTTGTCTGACAAATAAGATGGTGGTTGTTTTTATACTTTCAAATTGTTATTTCAAATATGTTGGAATGTTTTTTTTTTTTTTATCTGTGACATAATGGAAAATTACAACCAGACTTATTCACTTATCACACGTATAAATTGAAGGTCTGTTTGTCTCCTGCCAAAGAAAATGGCAGACTCTGACTGCTTAAGTGTGCTTTAAACACATAGGGAGCTAAACTGGCCACGCAAAGGTAAGCTGGCCCCGCATGTGCCCGTAGGGGGCCTCGGATTCAAAGGGGACACGCTGTGTTGGTCTGAGGCAACGTCTGTTCATTCGTTGAAGACCATTTTTGGATGGTTAGGCTTTGGTGCTAAATGTGAGTGTCAACATTACGTATGTTTTAGGTCACCGAATCTAGAATAGTTTACGGAAAATCTGAGTGGGTCCTGCGGTCACCTCCCTATGGCGACAAAACAACGTGTCGGGTAACATTCAAGACAAATTTTGCGTTTGTTGAAAGTTTTTTTTACACGTGGTTGTGCACAGTAGCAGATCCCTTGGCCTCAAACAGTATGCTGCACAATGTCACGTTGTGGCCATGTGCCTTGCTTGGAACTGGACATAAAGTTCATAAATAAGTTTTTATCAGTCTTTTCACTGGCACCAAAGCAAAACAGAAAAAGACCGTGGGGTCATGGTGACCTCTGCAGTAGGAATCTGTAACTCATGGCCTGATTTCAATAACATTGCAGCTTCCAGATTTACAGGTGATGGCCCCCAGGCGTTATGAAGCAAAAGCACACTGCTAACACAAATGCGTCCTCTAACTCTATAGCGACACCTGGTGGACAACATTATCGAGGTGTATGAGGAAATGCAGATGCCAGTCGCTGAGTCAGAAGGACTTGCATCCATACAGATCTTATGAGAGGCTAAGAAAACCGCCTGAAACATTTAACCAAGAAAGGACTCATGACCAAAGAATGTATCTGTGTGTTTATTACACTTTTATACAAGTAAATGTTGTGTCTTGGGTCTTACAAAATCTGACAGTCGAATATTACAACAACGTTACACTGTTAGTCTGAAATGAGGTGCCAGCAGAGTAGAAGCTGAACCAGCACGAACCCTAAGGCATTGGTTAGAGATAATGTGACAACTTAGCAGAAGGCTTTTCCATGTACACTTGGGTAAGGCAACAGTTGTTACAGAATGCTATTCATTTAACAGTCATTCTCACTAAGGTAGGTAAACATGAAAATGAAATACTTCTACAAAAACGTATTTAACAAATATCTCCCTTCCATGTGTATTAGTTTGTCTCAGGTATGACTTCAGTAAGAGTCAATGACGATGCTGCAGAGACAATGCCCTCTTTTTTCCTGTCTATTTTACCAGCCAAGAAAATATATTAAATAAGACCAAACCATAAAATGGCATATTAGCAAACACAAAACAGTTATTTAGAAGTGTTTACTTAATGATAAATGTTTGTCACATCACCATTTCATATTAGATTTAATACTATCACTTTGGTAAAGGAAAGAAAACTAATTTGTACTTTATTATTAATTTGTACTTTTGCTCACTCAACATTTGAATGTTGTCAGTCAGCATAGTAACAGTCACCTAGACACCTTCTTAGCTCAGTTCAGTTGGCTCAATGTTCAAGTGGGTCTAAAGGTCTCGCTCTCTCCCTCTCCCTCTCCCTCTCCCTCTCCCTCTCTCTCATTTTCTCTCTCTCTCTCTCTCTCATTCTGTGTGTGCTGGTTAGTCTAGATGACTTGACTGTCTCTAGGTGTCTTCAGGTAGTAAACATGGTGCTGGTTCTTTTTCTTCTGTGGACTGTGATGTTGTGATCCAGATTAATGTGCCCTATGGTCAAACAGTCTCTTTCTGAGGGTTCAGGTGTTGGTCCCTATCAGGAGATTCAGGCATTAGGCAGCGCGATGGTCCCCCTCTTTCTCTAGTAGTTCTGGTGTTGGTCTGACTTTCGTCTCTCTCTGTCTCCCTCTATCTTTCAGTTCTGGTTCTGGTCTGTGTGGTGTTCGGTCTACGGGTCCTGCTCGGTCTGAGCAGGCTTGCCCTTCTTGTCCTGCCATTCCTTCTGCCTCAGGCTCAGCTCGATCTCAGTGAAGGCAGCCGGCCCCCAGTTGGTGATCTTCTGTGGCCCCTTGGAGCCTGATTAAACAACACACACACAAGTCAAACGCTGGTGATAGAAAGCAGGATTAAAAAGAGAGCAGGAACGGGGCTATACTTTCACATTATTTTAAAGAATGTAGGTGATTCTAATTATGGGTAGGGGTAGTTCACAATGTTAGGCTTAAAGCCATGTAACCATATGTACTTGCATGACAAGTGCATTTTATTAGAATATGTGCTTGGCCGAGGCTTGACAAATGACCTAAGGCTACTTGTTGTCTGGACTGGAAAGGAGAAGGGCAGAAGCCAGGGAGAAGCAGATGGTGTTTACCAGGCTGAATGATGCGGATCAGACCCTCATGGTGGGCCACCTTGTCCTTCCAGCTCTTGGTGTTATTGGCGGCGTCCTCAAGTTTCTTCATGACTTCCTGTAAGGGTAACCAAACAATTACACATCCGAGAAAATCCAAACCACTAACACTGTGGGCCTTTTCCAAAACCCGACCCTCCCCGTTTCGTCCCGGAGTGAACTTTGTTTTGTAGTCACACTCATGACTGCGGAGGGCAGTCTTAATGAAAGGGTAGGGTGCGGCAAACTCGATGGAAAAAGGAAATTGATGTCAGAATAACTTTCAATAAATATTTAAACCACCATAAAATATACTTTTGGAGACCCTGGAAAATATAGGATTTCTTTCTTCTTTCATTATGAGTATGTGGAGCTGAATTTTATGTTTTATTTACGTTAACTTTTCTTCACGGACGCAGACTCGCTATTGGAGGGTTCTATAACCCACTTCCTCTCCCTGTTGACTGGTTTGTGATGGCACTTACTGTGGCGGACCATCCACGTGAATGCGCATATGGAGTGGAAGTGGGTAGGGAGAGGGTGCAGGAGTATGTTTGGAAAAGGCCCTGTGTCATTAGTCCATGAGTCAACTAGAAATAAAGCGCTTTTTTAAGCATTGTAAAAATGGAGGACAAAGTATATTTATTCTGGGGGGTGCTTCACATGATTCATTTGTAAACAAAAGGCACAAATGCTGAAATTAATCTCTGAGAACCAAGCAGCCACTAGATGGCAGTGTTTAGCAGTCTGAGTAAATTAATACCAGGCAGGGTCCCCCTGCAGGGGTCAGGGGAATCCATGTACTTTAAGAAAAACAAGAGAAAAAAAAAAAGAGTAAAGACCTTGCTATTTAACCGTTGTTTGTTTGTAACCCACTGCTCAATGTGGTCAGGAGGTAAACCCATAGGTCATGAGTTAAATTAGTTGTGGAGTGCCATGTTCAACCACTTCTGTCAGTGCCAGCATGTGGAGATGTGATAAGACAAGGCAGACTTATTTTGAGTTGCTGTGGGTATTCAGTGATAATGCTGATATATATGAGACTCGGTTATAGGTTTCAGTCTGAATCAAAGGTTGTGTAGTATAATAGCTTAAGTCTTTTGATGATGATTGACAGTTTATGCTTTCTTCAGCCAACTCTCTCTGAACACTTCATTAAGGTAAAGTTTTAATAAGGGGGCAACAGTTTTTAAATTAAAGTGACTGATAAATATTATTCAGGCTCACAATGGAAATATGCCTCTGTCTATCGTTGGTTATTCTTCCTTATAATGTGTACAACTAGACTGATTCTTGTTTTTATTTTCTAATGTCACCTCCACTTTACCCAAGTGCCCATAAGCACTATGGAAGGAATAATCAATTGATAAGCGCAGATATACTTCTTATGTTGGTACGTTATTACGCGATGGAAGTGGGGTTACGGTTAAGCTCATATTTAGGGTCAGGATTAAAACTGTGTAGTAACATAAACTTGTATGAAATGTACGTTAGTTTCAAGTCCACTGTCAAGGACACTTGTAATTATAAATGTGGGACACATCACCTCACTCTTTAAATGTGAAACGGTGTTTCTCCTCCTGGCCCTCAGCTGATGAAATGTAGTGTAAATGCAGTGTGAGTTTCCTAAGCCTGGTATATTGTTAGTATTGTCTCCTTAATCATTCATCCAGTCATTCATCTGTTCATTCATTTAATCAGTCAGTCAGTCAGTCAGTCAGTCAGTCAGTCAGTAAGTGAGTGAGTAAGTCTGATTATGACCTGGTATTGTTGCAGGGCCTCGTGTCTCTCGTTCTGGAGCAGCTGCAGCTGCTGCATGGCGTCATCCAGGGCGCTCTCCTTGGCCAGACGCTCGCGCTCCAGCTCCTGCTTCTCGGCCTCTGTCTGGGAGATCGCCCGCTGCTGCGTCAGGTGGAACTCCTCCAGCTCCGCCCGCTTGGTCACCTCCTCCTCCAGCAGCCTGTATGTGCATATACACATACACACACACACACACACACACACACACACACACACACACACACACACACACACACACACACACACACACACACACACATACACATTCATACACACAAACCGACACAGACATCCACAAACACATAGATACACATATTTGAATGCACTCACACAGTAAAACAGTAAAAGACAGATTAACCACTAAAATGCACCATAAAAAATGCACGCAATGTTAAGTTATGAACACCAAATGCAATTGTATAAGCAAATATGCATGCACAAACACACATACAAACTGGCAGACACAGTTAGGAACTTTGCATGTAACTTCACTTTGCATGTAACTTCACAACACCCCACAACATGTATTCAACAAGCTCATTTACACACCCAAATCATATGTACACTCCTCAGACACACATGCAAATGTAAACCCACAGTTACCATTTCACACGCCTTCATAACTTCACATCAGAATGGCGACACTTTAAACAGGTAGACAAATAACTATACACACAAACAGCTATACATGTGACTGGCCTAAAGCTCATCTGTATACATTTTTGAACAACTTCCTTTCTTGGAACTCAACAGCAAGGTTAAGGTTAATAATTTAACAGTGGCTTTCATCCAATGCGATGTACACAGTAATGAGATTAAGAATATCAACAATATCAAACGTTAACAATAAATACAGTAATAATAGTAATGTTTAAAGAAAGGGGCATATCAGAGAAACGTTATCATAAACACAAGGTTTGAAAAGCTGTCTTTAATGGTTCTTGAAAATAGCAAGTCTATCTCCAGAATTTGGTAGCTCATTCCTATTATCTGAGCCAAATTCCATCTCACAAGGTGGCTATGGCTTGAGCACATATTATGATAGCATATCATGGCAGCAAACAATAATCACACACACACACAGATAAGATGGTGGATATTTTGTCTCTCATTTGTTGTGGATATATCAACTTCTTGGTCACCAGTGACCTCAAAAGTGCTAACTTTACCGTTGTCAGCACAAAGGAAGGAAATGGATGGTGTCTGTGTGAGAGAGATGTGTATATGTCTGTGGAAGAAGGGGAAGGTGTGTGTGTGTGTGTGAGAAAGAGAGAGATTGCGCCAACGTATGCGTTGTGTCTACGCGTGTGACTGTTTGTGTGTGCTGCTGGCTGAACCCCTTAGTTCAGTGTTATTTCTAACATGTGACTTGGCCGCCAGAGGAAGTGACACTGAATGACTCAGAGTTGGTCTGGTCCCACGCCAGCGGCTCCCCAGGGCCACATGCTTGACTGGACACGTCACGTCGCTCGCACAAGTGTAAAACGGACCCTCATACCACCTCACTCACAGAAGTGTGAAACGGAACCGCCAGACACCTGATTCTAATTCTGTAGTGGAAGTTCCCTAAACTTGCTATATTATAATCACAGTTATCAGTTTGTTTCTGTGTGTGTGTGTGTGTGTGTGTGTGTGTGTGCGTGTGCTTCTGTATTAATGTGGTATATGTATACATGTGTGAGTGAATGAGGAGTAAGTGAGTGTGCTTTAGTAAATTAGTGCAAGTAGAATGCATCATTGAGAGAGTATGAGTGTGCTATGGAGGGTTCCTCACCGAGACTGGAGTTTGCGTACGGTCTCCTCATCCTGCCTGGCCTGCCTCTCATCATCTAGCGCCTCCTGCAGACGCTGGTACATATCCTCCAGCTCGTGTACGCGCTGCAGGTACTGCTCCAGCTCAGTGGACTTCTGCGCCACCTGCTCCTCCATCTGCTGCCGTACCTGATACACACACACACACACACACACACACACACACACACACACAAATGTACACACACAAATACACACACATTTACACACACAAATATACACACACAAACACATTTACACACACACACACACACACACAAACACACAAACACATTTACACACACCATAAAACAAAGGAATACATATTTGTACATACATAGATATGCAACATGAACAGAATTTCACATAAAGGGAAGTGTGGAAGTACACATAAGCACACACACTCAGAGGCACACACACATGTACTCTAATACACACTCTAATACACCCTCATGTGGCTCTGTTCTCATCCACAGTCTAATACACCCTCATGTGGCTCTGCACTTGTCTGGCTATAGCCCGCTCCTCTTTAGCAACATTTCCATTGAACTGGAAACACTGTGATTGCGTTTCAAATGAGTTTCTCATACCATTGCCTCTACATCTCAACAGCCTGTTGCACAGGTGTAGAGAAAGAAAAGTAAATGTGCCAAGCCTGCGAATGAACAAACAGCAAAAAAAAATGACTCTCCCCCGGGGACGAATTTACATACATACAGTCAAATCAGCAAGGGGAATGAATACGAAGGCATGTGTGCACCCTGCTCCGTGCGTTCACATTAATAACATGAGAAAGCAGAAGTGGGATAGGAGCACACTTCCTGAAACCGGGCGCAGCGTAGCTCCTTAGCACGCGTCATTGGACAGGAGGCCGTGATGTCATGCCCACATCCACAGCCAGAACAACAGAAGGAAGCTCTCACTACCTAAGGTCAAAGGTTAAATAGCACAGTAGCTCCAGTAGGTCCCACTGTGCCATCAAGCCCTGATTACTCTGTGCAATGTGTGAGGAAGTAAGGCAAGAATGCTTGGGAGACATCTCTACCATTTTCTCCTTCTCCAGGTCGACCCTGTAGCGGCCCTCCAGCTCATTCTGCGTCTCCAGCCTCCTCCGCTCCTCCTCTACGGCATTAGCTGCTGCGTCCTCCAGTTTCTGCACACACACACACACACACACACACACACACACAGGCCTGTCAACACTGTACAAAGAGGGAAGGGTAAAAACAGGAAGCAACCCGCAAAAAAGAAGAGAAGATTTTAACCATTAACAGCATGGAACAGCCATGAGAGACCAGACAGGCTGTTTGCTTTAGCTAGGGGGGTGGGGCTTTCCATTAGAAACAGCTTCACCAAAACGGACAAAAGCAAACAAAGCTGAGTGAAAACGAAAACCCACACGTAAAAATACCCGTGTCGAAACTTCTGAAGAACTCTAACCCAAATCTGGATCAATAAATGACATCATATTGAATACACAACACTTCACGCGTACACACTATCCACAGACAGGACCAATTTGTACCATTACTGGTTTTTGCTCCTAAGGGCATCTAGCCTGGTTTCACCCATCCTGTAAGTGTGAACTCATTCAGGTGCCCCCCGTAACAGGCTGGGTATTGTTTTTCACCCCCCACTCCAAGAGTGTGTATTGTCCTACCCCCTGTTTTGGGGGAGGGGTTGCGAGAGGTACGGACTACACCTCAATGGCAGATTGTTTTCTCATTCAGACTTTTGCCGTAAAACCCGATGTGGGGCAGACAAAGGGAAACTTGTTTTGCCAGAGTAAATAAAATGATTGTGCCCTTCCACACTGCATTGCCACACTGCATGCTCTTTACGTTGAAGGGGCTTCTATTGGTCATGTCACAATTTGCACGAGCCTCTCGCTTAGTTTCTGCTGCCCCGAGGCAAACACTTAAAACAATGAGAGGCTAAGAGACGTCTGTCCGTCCGTCTCAGACAAGCAGGCATCTCGATTGCAGTTTCTCCTAACCTCCAAGACTCCTATTGTTCCAAGTGTTATACAATAGCCTTTTATCTCACAATGGAGGTGGATCCTCTGTTTCTCAATGACTCAGCGAGTATGAGAGACAATGTCATGCCCTGTACATGTGTGCATTGTTTATTTGGCTCCTTTTGGCTCCTTGGTAGACCTGCCTCATCTTGGCTCAGGCCTTCCTCCCAACCTGACGTGAAACAGGTTTGTATTTCCCTGTGTCAACCAGGAAGGCCTTTCTCCTTGTTGCTTAACATTGCTTAACTGTATGAGCTTGACTAAGGAAGCTAATCAGGATTAAGACAGCTGAAAGAAATCAAGAGTCAAGAGGGGTTAAGTGAGAAATAACCCTCCCCCTCCCCCTTCCCCAAGAGAGCACAATCACCCTACCCCCCCCCCCCCCCCCAAGGGGATCTACTGAGAGTGAAACCACTGACTGTCACACTATAAATACACTTATGAACAAAAGACATGGAGGGAGAGATAGAGAAAGTTTCTGTTGCCAACTGGTGACTCGCACCCCGCCCACCCCCCTGCTTACGTTCTGCTGGGCAGTGTCAGCTTCTTCATTGTCACTCTTAACTGCTTGAGTGACACTGCTCAATGACCCACATTCACACTGGTGTGACGTCGTTTTAGAAGTGTCATATCAGTTCAGCTGACAAATGCTGGGTATAAGTGGGTCATTGAGAGTTAACACTGGGAAATACTGTGCGGCTTTACTTTACCTCCATTTGCAGCTTTGCAATGTAGAGGAAGGATTGCACGCAAATCACTTGCGGTTTCATTAAAAAGAGATAAAGCCACTTCTGTTCACACACATAGAAATCAGTGGTTCTGATGTTTGGACCAAACAAGCTCTGGCTCTGGCTCACCTGGTGCATTCGGCAAACACAATATGGCACCCCATTTAAAAACAAAATAAAATAGTGCTCTGGAGGTGCTCATACCATTGCCCCCCCCCTCAATCATGGCTACAGTCAAGTGCCTATGCCACAATATGGCACCCCATTTAAAAACAAAAGAAAATAGTACTCCGGAGGTGCTAACCCCACCACCCCCTCATCAATCATACAGTCAAGTGCCTATGGCATCTATAAGAAGAAATTGCCACTAGCCACAGACGTCTGCCAAATACCATAACGTAAACGTAAACATGTCAATTGGGCCGAAAGTGTGTGGGGTGGTTTATGGGAGTGGAGGATGAGGAACATGGCGCATTTACCTTCCTCATGGACTCCAGTTCGCTCTGCTTGTTCTCGTTGGCCACCTGCAGCTCGCGCATGCGCTGCTCCAGCTCCTCGTGCTCTGCCTGCTGCTTCTGCCGCAGCTCGCGCCGCTTCTGCCGGGCCTCGCGGTGTGGCGCCGGGCGACCCAGCTTCAGTAGCAGGACACACGTCTGGATGCCTGGAGAAAGAGGAGAGTAAGAAGAAAAGAAGAAGAGAGAAGAAAGAAAAGAGAGAGGATGAGTGAGAGAAAGAAGAAAGGGAGGGGAAAGGGTAAGGCAAGGGGCAAATAGATGAGAGGTGAGCGCAAAGCAAGGTGGGGTATGAGTCAGAAAAAGGAGACAGCGAGACCAGGCAAGAATTAGAGGCAAAGAATTATCAGAAGGAAGACTCTAATGATGGGTTGTGACAGTGTGGTTTGGCTGTGTATGTGTCAACTGTCACCTCAACAAGGCCTTTTTATAACCAACACAGACCGTAAAGAGCTAGAAACCGCACTGCAATGCACTGTACTATAAAGATTTGAATTAGCATGGGTGCTGAGACCTATTTACTTTTTACACCCCACTCTCACTCTCAGTTTTACTGTTCGGGGTCTTAGTGAAGGCCTGTCTCCATGGTTGGATTTGTTTCCATCCAACTAATGAATGCGCATTTTGGAAATCCTGAGTTGAAATTCACATAAAATCTAAAATCAAATATGACATTTATTCACCGGAAAGTCTGTTTTGAACCTGCAGCTGTTCACTAAACATTTTTTTCAAAACAATTATAATTCCCCTTGTAATAATTTGCATATAACATCTGACAGAAACATGCAGATTAGCACTTTCTTTCACCATCTTTTCACGAATGCATTTAAAATATGTGAAAGAGGTAGATGGAAACATAACTGTAGTCTTACCCTGGATCCATTCTTGTTTCTTCTTCTTGTCTGACACACTGATCTCAAAGCTCTTCTCTGAACATTTAATGTAAAGCAGACACTTCTTTCCTTCCTTGTCTGGCAAGGACTGTTGTGAGAAAGAGAGTTTTGCTTGGGTCATCTATATATCAAATGTATTAGGAATAGTCATGTAGCTTTTAAAATAATAACAAATGCAAGATGACATTCACATGTAGTAAATATATGACTGGTGTATTTTGACAACATATGATATTATAAATATTCAAAACATTTGAAATCGGTGTAGACATTTATGTATACAATTTTGTACAATAAAATGTACCATATGCTACTCGATTTCCATAACCACTTTTAATACGATAACATGTTTGACCGCGTATGATTCATCAGACCATATGGAATGCTTCAA